>NW_017670651.1:172366-204743 GCF_001879085.1 Nicotiana attenuata | reverse complement strand
AAGGGAATTTATTTCAAGTTCAAGCATCAGGCACCCACCTGGAGAACAAGGGAATTCATTTCAAGTTCAAGCATCAGGCGCCCACCTGGAGAACAAGGGAATCCATTTCAAGTTTCAGCATCAGGCGCCCACCTGGAGAAAAAGGGAATTCATTTCAAGTTCAAGCATCAGGCGCCCACCCGGAGAACAAGGGATCTCATTTCAAGAAAAAGGGAATTCATTTCATGTTCAAGCAATAGGCGCCCACCTGGAGAACAAGGGAATTCATTTCAAGTTCAAGCATCAGGCGCCCACCCGGAGAATAAGGGAATTCATTTCAAGTTCAAGCATCAGGCGCCCACCTGGAGAACAAGGGAATTCATTTCAAGTTTCAGCATCAGGCGCCCACCTGGAGAACAAAGGAATTCATTTCAAGTTCAAGCATCAGGCGCCCACCTGGAGAACAAGGGAATTCATTTCAAGTTCAAGCATCAGGCGCCCACCCGGAGAATAAGGGAATTTATTTCGAATTTTAAGTTGCAGGCGCCCACCCGGAGAACAAGGAAATTCATTTCAAGTTCAAGCATCAGGCGCCCACCCGGAGAACAATGGAATTCATTTAAAGAACAAGGGATTCATTTCAAGTTCAAGCATCAGGCGCCCACCCGGAGAATAAGGGAATTCACTTCAAGTTCAAGCATCAGGTGCCCACCTGGAGAACAAGTCATTTCAAGTTTCAGCATCAGGCGCCCACCTGGAGAATAAGAGAATTCATTTCAAGTTCAAGCATCAGGCGCCCACCTGGAGAACAACGAAATTCATTTCAAGTTCAAGCATCAGGCGCTCACCAGGAGAACAAGGGAATTCACTTCAAGTTTCAGCATCAGGCGCCCACCTGAAGAACAAGGGAATTCATTTCAAGTTGAGCCTCAGGCGCCCACCTGGTGAACAAGGGAATTGATTTCAAATTTTAAGGCGCCCGCCTGGGGAAATGAGGGAACACATTTCAGAGTTAAGTCAAAGACAACAGCAGGAACCCGCCTGAAGAATGGGGTCAATGCAAGTTAGAAGTAACAGAAGCTTGCCTTGAGAACGCTAATCAACAGCTCAAGATGCGCGGCAAAACTACAGAAGTTCCAAGAGCAAGATTGAAAACATATAGATAGGAATCTTAATTCGTAGATCATAGATTTGCCTAGCTTCTTTTCATTTTGATTTTTGTGTAATAAGGAGTTCAGCAAGCAGAAACAGCGGCAGCAGCAGTGAAATCACAGCATTCCGGCAGTCCCAGCTACCAAAACTTCCAGAACTACACTGACCTGATTCCTTTATAGCCAAGGATATGTAGGAAACCTCGGAAGCAAGGTTCGGTCAGAATTTTCAAAAATGCTTCCCACAGAGTATCCAAACGGGCATAAATCACTCGTATTTGCTCACTTTACCTTTGCCTGAAAACTCTGCGTGTTTTCGAGCAAAGAGGGGAAGCTATGAGCACGTGATTTTTGCCCGACCCAAAATACTCCTACAGAATCTCACAATAGGTTTTTGTAGGTCATTTCAATTTTATAGAATTTTTAGGCATATTTTCAAGTGTTTGCATTTTTATTTGCATTTTTGCATGTATTAAAGCATAGAAAATACCCCGAAAAACTTGAAATTTCATGCATTGCATATTAGGTTGCGTGTTCGTATTTTAGGATTAATTTGGTTAATTAATTGTTATTAAAATGAAAATCACAAAAAATATCATTTATTTTACATTTTAGCCTTTAAATGCTAGAATAGTATGTTTCTCTTCATTAATTTAGGAGTAACTAATTCTTGTAGATATTACAATAGATAATTAGTTTAATTTTACAAATTAGGTTAATTTAGGATTTAATTTTTGATTTTAATTATAGAAAAGAAAAAGAAAACAAAGAAAAAGGAAATAAGAAAAGGAATTGAAAAAAGGGGCTTAATTTGAACTGGGCCAATTTTAATACCCAAATTCGTCCAAACCCAAGCCCAAAACCCAAATATACCCAGTCCAATCCCCATCGGTCACAAAACGACGTCGTTTGGCTTTAATTAATACCAACCGTTGATCTTCAATGATCTAACGGTTGGGAACTCAATCTTTTTTTACTACATAACTGTCTGAAAGCACTCCCCCCCCCCCAACCCTAGAGATCGATTCCCATTCCCCCCCGTCTCTAACATAAACCTAGCCACCCTCAAACGCTCCTAATTCAACACGGCCTAAACCCTAGCCGCCGCCCGCTGGAAATCATTTCACGGCAGCGGCCGGTCTCCAAACCACCCCAAAATTACACCATGCAATCCTCATCCCCCCTTCTTCCCAAATCCATCATTGCTTTTCACTAAATCCCACCAACTCCAGATCTGGAAAACCGGAGCTCTAGTTTACCCACCTTACTGATTTTTCTTCTCATCCTTCGAGCTTCAAGACACGATTTGAGTCTAAAATTTACATTAACTAATCGTTCTCAGCAAGAACGATTGCTTAATGTATTTTTGGATTCATTTCAAAGCATGACCAGAGTCTAGCCAGCTTTGTACGAGCCCTTTGGTCCAAGTTTCCTTTCGATTTTTTTTGGTAAGGCCTCACCACTGTCCTCTCCATTCTTTTTCATTTTTCGAGTCAGTACCTTTTTTTAGTTAGTCATGTTCAATCATGTGTTGTTGATAGGTTTTTTTTAATTTGGTTTAACCATTGATTAATTTAGTTCATTGTCACAAAATCTGGCTATTTTGATTGTTTTGAATAATTTGTGGTATTTTTCTGTCATTTCTTCTATTGGTCCTCTTTTTCTCTTCTTCACGATTATTTTTTTTATTTAGTTTGTATTTCTTAGGATTTTCAGTATTTTATTTAATCGTCTTGCCTATGTTGATATGAATCAGCATGTTTATCTCTGAATATTGGCAATCTCTTTGATCTGATTTAGGTTAGTTGATGGTTTCGTTTGTGTTTGCCCTAATTTGTAAATCACTAGAAATTTCTAGGGGTCAATTGAACAAAAGGTAATCTTAAGGGGATTGTTTGAAGGGTGGGTAAATGTAAATAAGATAAAGACCATGCTGGAAGATTCTAGAATAGGGGGCAGCTGGCCTCATTTGGTTAGCACAAAATGCTGAAGCCAATGAGGGATAGACAACTATAGCCAGCTGTCCAAGTTTGTTAAAAGTTGCCTTTGTGGCTGAAGGAAATAATTCTCTGATTCTTTTTCAGCACATGGTATTTTGAATACCTATAAATAGAGTATGTCTTCACTCATTTTGGACTCAGAGATTTTGGAACCCTAAAAACACAAAAGTTCTGCACAGTTTCATTGAAAGCTCGTCTGATTTCTTCTGATTTTTTGGAGTAAAAAAAAAACTCAGAAACTTTCTCTGGGATTTCTGAATTTCTGATTCGAATATGGACTAAGTTGGAGCTGTGTATTGTTGTTATTTGCCATTGTCCTTCTTGCTGAAATCCTTGCTTCACTCTTGCTTTGTTCTTGATATCCAGGTACTCCTATGAACCTTTGAGTGGCAAATGAAGCTTTAAAGCATGTGTTTAGCTTTTACTGTAACGAGAATTTTTGATATTCAAGATGTTAAATTCTAGTTTCCATATGTATGCTATTTGCAGTTTATCTAGTTTAGCATTTTTAGTTTATGTAAATATTCTAAATCTGGATGTTTTAGCATAAAACTTAGTATTTGTACGAATGGTCAGATTAGCTTAGTTATTCCATATATTGTTTTGACAATTTTTAAAATGTTTAGCAGCCATAATAGTTTATGTGGTCTTTACTAGGGGTTGTTGGATTCTTAGAGTATTTTATAGTCAGTGGATAATTCATAACTAAGTGTTAATAATGTTAGTAGTCTTTAACTCCAAGTTTAGTTGCTTTGGTTCTTAAAGTTGAAATTAGCTGAAATTTTCTCTCCTAAGCAACATGTCATGATTCAAGGTTGATATGTTAAATTAATCTAGCTAATATCAATGTTTCACATGGCATGTGGATAATACTGTTGATTCAGCATGTTGACCTGCAGGCTTTAGTATCATGTTTTGTTGTTTGTGTGTTAAAAACAACGTGAATATCAGGAAAGGACTTGGTATACTCAAGGCCTTCACTTCAAATGTTTGGGCCTGGTATTGGCCCGCGTAAGACAACCTGCTAGACAAGGCCTAAAGCGACCAGATCTGGGTTTTCTCTTGCATTGGGCTCAATTTCGAGCCCAAGAGTCTTCAGCATTTGTTTGTAAAATTTTATGTTAATATAACAAAAATGAATTTAATGTGGAGTTTTATTAGACTGCTGGGCCTGATGTCAGCCCAAAGCAAGACATCCATGAATCATTTTAGACCTGGTAAGGTCTTTGAGGGTCCGTTCCTTTTGGGCTCAGCTCCGAGCCCAAGCAGCTGCAATATCATATTACCCTGATCAAATACTAAATTAGGCCTACTGCTGGCCCAGCTTTCTCTTAGATAATTAAAGGCTTAGTATTCTATCCTTTATTTACTTACAATTAATAGATGTATATTAAATTCCAACCTTAGTTAAAAATGAATATTTGTAGCTTGCTTTAGGCACGTCTAATATATCATCGTGGTTGTGTACACTTTCGCGTGACATAACTGCGATCTTAAAAACAAAATTGGAGTATGCGTTTGTGTAACTTCGACTAAACCTTCTTAATAATAATAAAGCGTTATTAATTGTGGACACGTACGCGTGACATGATTTTTGACGCGCCAAACAAATGGTACACGTACGCGTGACCTGTTTTAAGATAATTTCCTAATAAAAGAGGTGAATGCACATAGGTTCCAAAATAAGTAATTAGACATTTTTAAGCCAAGTATGATTAAAGCGACCGTGCTAGATCCACGGAACTCGGGAATGCTTAAAACCTTCTCCCGGGTTAACATAATTTCTTACCCGAATTTCTGTGTTCGCGGACCATAAACAGAGTCAATCTTCCTCGATTCGGGATTTTACACCGGTGACTTGGGACATCATAAATTATCCCAAGTGGAATCAGAATTTAAATAAATAATCCTGTTTTGATTATTGTCACTTTAATTAGAAAAACTCCCTTATACCCCCTTTCGGATAGAAAAATGAGGTGTGACACAGGTCAAGTATTTTTTTGGGTCAAATTCACTAGGCATTGTGCCTAGGGTTGGTTTTTATAAATATAAAACATAAAATTATATCAGCATAAGGGGGCGTGAACCTTACCTCCAATCCTATGATGGATAATCAATTGATTTTCAAAATTACAACGAATTGGATCATGGAAACTAAGTGAAGCTAGACCTATAAGATGGTACCATATGCCAATCCACTATTGGATTAACAATCTGTCCCCAAAAACAAAGGAAACCTAGGTCAACTATGCATAAGGAATGAAAGGACTCCTTCCATTTACAAGAGGTGCTATATCTAGAGATTGAGTAAGCTAATCCCAAGTAAAGTGACAAAAAATTAAACAACCATGTATGTGGAAAAGTTCCATTGTACCAGAAACCTATCTTTACCATGGCTTTAACAATGTCATGAAAGAAAGCCAAGTTGAAGAGAAGAATGTGAGTATCAAAAAAAATAGGGAGCAGTGAGTTGTCCTTGGGTGACAGAAGAGATGGAGCACTACAATTGTAATTGTAGCTATGACTGTGGTTGTATGCTATTGAGCCTCTGAAATGTCCCAAAAAAGATCTCAACAGTGTGTCCATATAGTGTGTGAACAGATGCACTGGAGAAAGCAAGGCAAGCTGCTGATGATTGCAACTAGATATGTTGAAGTCTGCCCTTAGAGTGTGTAGAAATAATCAACTGGAGGCTACTTGTTGCTGTAACATAATGATTAGTTAGGTTTGAATCCCTAAGAATGTTCTCGTGGATCTTATCAGTGATGCAAGCTATTGATGTATGTGCCCAATTGGCATGGTCAGAAAGACAAACCCAAGACAGTTGATATACTTTCAATAGACTGAGCATTTGAAATGCTAATAGCACACATTGAATGTACATCAATGGTCTAGATCCGCAAAAGTGAACAAACAAGTTAGTAATAAGAGTACACCATTGCTCTGCTTCTAATGGATGATTGTGGCTTTGTAGTCAATGAAATAGTACTGTAGGAGGTGGTGCACTGTTCTCAGGTTCTTGTGTCTATTGAGAAATGATAGGGGTTGTGAGTTGCAGTTGTAGATGTGAGTGGGTTGTTTGTGGAATTGGTTACTGCTGGAGAAATGTTGGTGCTTAAGTTGTGAATGCCTGTAGGCATGTGAGCCATTATGTTTTGCATGTGGTAATCCACAGTTTTGAGGTGGAGGTTGTTGCATTTTTGTTTGTCTACTGTGAATTCTGGACAGGACAATTGGACCTTTGGGTGTTGCCAAATTGTTACTACCATGCTCTGATGTGTAACTTTGTTCGAGAACATTGGCTTAACAGATCCTTCCTGCATGTTCTTAGAATAGAATGTCTTTGTGTGCTTATGGAATTATGGTATACTTTGTAACCAAGTCCTAACTCAGTAGAATGAGCATTGTGAATGCTAATACCACACACTGAGTGTAGACCAACTGATTAAGTATACCATAAGAGTTAGTACCTGCAAAAAAGAAAGCAAAGTTAGTGAAATAACTGTACTCTTTTCTGTGAATAAGAGTGGGTGTCTCCAGGTTCTTGTGGCTTCTGAAGACTGATGAATGTGAGTTGAGTAGGTTGTCAGTGAGGTTGCTGTTAATTTTCCTTAAGGTGTGCCAAGGGAGCTTTGCTGTCAGGTTCTTTTGGGTTCTGCAACATGGTGTAGGTGAAGATTTGGATTGGTGCTTTAGAGATTGAAGGTGGTTGTTGTTGTGGTGATGAGTTATGGTGGACGTTGTAGGCAATGATGGTGGATCTGGTTTGTTGTTGGTGTGTTGTGGTGATGGTTGAGTATGATGTGGGATCAGGGGGTAGGGTGTTTGGATAGGTGAGGACCTGTGAAATATATGGCTTGTGCTGGCAGTATGAATCTCCTGCTATTCAGGGTTTTGGGCAAACTGGTAATGGTTTTGCAAAAGTACATTCACAATCACTCAGTAGGTTGAGCATCAAGGATGCTAATACCATACACTAAGGGAATGCTAATGAATTATGTTTACCCATAGTTAAGATATCAGCAAAAAAGAAACCTAAGTTAGTGTCAAGAACCTCACAAATATTCTCCTACAATTGAATTTGAAATAGGTGATTTTGCATTCTCCTGTTTGTGGTGTTGTAGATAAGATCTATGTGAAGGCTCTTCATGTGTCTTGTCAGTATGAACACTAGGAATTGGACAATTAGGTCAGCTCCCCTACAACTACTTGTGTTAACCACAACCATGAGAGCAAGAAGAGGCTAAGCATGGTGGTGTAGTGATTTTTCTTGTTCTCTTATGCCTGAAAGATGTGGTATTTATTGAGGCTTGCAAGATCTATCCTCTAATATGGTTAGGTAAAGCTGACGGAGTGTGGAAATGGGTCAATGCTGGCAGCTCATGGCTTAATTTAGATAAGGAATCAGCTAGGCAATTAGATTCTCTATACACATGTGAGGATCTTAATTCCTCACACCGTGATCATAGGTGCTTAAGTTTCTGTAGCTTCGTCTTTAATGCTTAGGAGTATTCATTGTTAGTGCTCATCCATTGGATAAGAGGAGCTGAATCTGATTCAAGGTGTACTTTGTTAAATCCATTGTCCAAACACCATTGCACTCTTATGATGGCTGCTTCTATTTCAGCAAGATTGCTAGTGCCTTCCCCAAGGGGATAGCAATGGCATGGATGAATTTACTAAATGACCTCTTATGATGGCCCATTCCCCAATTCTTCCTGGATTACTCGAAGCACTCCTATCACTATTGACCTTCACAAAATTGGTTTTAGATCTTTGCTAGATGACTTGAATGACAGAGGTGTGGTGCTTAATTCTTTCACCTATTGGATATAGTTCATTCCAATCAAAAGGCCACGTGATATGAGAGAAACAGGTTCTTAGTATTAGTAAAACATTTGAGTTGATATAGAAGAAGAACTTTGCCATAGAGGATGACTTTCCTCCATACTTGTCATTGCTTCTGTTCTTCCAAAGGTTCCAACAGATAATAATAGGCATGGTGTCAAGAACATGTTTTTAGACTTTATTATGACTTTTCTGCATCCACCAGGTCATCAAGACTAGTTTGAGAGGCTTGTTGTAAGTCTGTATTCCTGCAATTCCACTATATTTTTTCCAAACACAACTGGCAAAAAGACCCCTGCTAAAAATGTGATCAACAGTTTCATTAGCAGGTTTGGAGCGACAGACACATTTGGATATAGTAGGATTGCTATATAAAAGCACCCTATCATTAGTTGGCAATTTGTTTCTAAGAACTCTCCACAATAAGAAAGACCATTTAAAAGGAATTTTCTTGTACCAGGTAATTCTGTTTGAAAAGTTAGATTAATTCTTCTTTTTGATGAACTCCCAAGAAGAGGCACATGTGAACTTGCCATTAACATTTGGTATCCAAATGGCTTCATCTAAGATATGAGGTTGGTAGTAGATAGGAGACTAAATGATGACATGAATCTTGTAGGATGGGGCAATTTCATTTAACTTCCGAAGATGCCATTGACCATCATTCCAGAAATAAGATATATGGTTGTTACCAGGCCTGCCTCCACCAAGTTTTTAGTTACCCAAAGGCACAGTTCCTAAACAATTATGCCACAAAAAAAATTGTTTCCTGGGTGAAGTCTCTATCGAATAGCTTCCTCGGTTTCCTTTTGGTTAAACATCGTCCTCTACCATGCATGTGACTGACCCGAGTCCCATTTTTTTGGATATGGGATTAGACCTTTGATAGTACTTAGCTATGAGGAAATTGCTCCACAGAGATTGTGAAGTCCTAAAATGCCACTATTGTTTGAGTTCCATTGATTTGCAAACATCTTCAATTGCTATGAAACCTAGACCACCTTCATTCATTGGGTAGGCAAGCTTTTGCCAAGAATCCCAGTGGTATTTCACTGTCTTTTTCCATACTCCAAAAGAAGTTTGCTGCCATTTTCTCAACCTGCTTCATAACAGTTTTTGGAGGAGACATTGCAGACAAGAGATGAACTGGTATTGATTACAACACATGTTTTATCAGAGTAGCCCTACCACTATAGGATAACATTTTGCCATCCCATCCCTTCATTCTACCAACTATCTTAGCAATGAGATTATTGTAGTGAATTGTCCTTATTCTACCAGTATACCCAGGTAGGTTAGTGGAGATTCCCTATTGGAAAAACCAGTTTCTGCTCTAATCCTTCTGATAGCAGACTGAAAGGCACCAAAAGAAGTCATGAAATGACTCTTATATTTTGTTAATTTTCTGGCCTGAAGTGTCTTCATAACTACTCAAGATCTTCATGATTTTTCGAAGTGATACTTTAAGGTAAATATGTTAATGTCATCAGCAAAATTGATGTGATTAATATATGGTCTTCTCCTTTCCATATAGAAACCATTAAAAAAGCTTATCATGGTTGAGACTATTAAGCATCGTAGACAGCAATTCAGCTCCAATATTAAACAGAGAAGGAGCCAGGGGATCTCCTTGCTTTAGACCTCTAGTGGACCGAAAGAAGCCGTATATGGTACCATTAACAATGATAGAGTGCCAATTATTGGACATGGTCCTCCAAATTATGTCAATGATCATTTCATAGAATCATATTCTTCTCAACATGATACATGCGAAGCTCTATGAGACACTATCATAGGCTTTGACCATGTCTAATTTTATAACAATATTGAAACCAACATTAGGCTTTTTGATGCCTTGGACAATATCCTGGACAAGCATGATATTTTCATAAATGTTTCACCCTTTAACAAAGCCTGACTAGTTGGTTGAGATGATTCTTGGGAGGATCGGAGCCACCCTTGAACAGATAATCTTAGAAATGATCTTATTGCTGAAATTGCTAAAGTTGATTGGTCTAAATTCTATTAAGGAATTAGGAAACTCCACTTTTGGTAACAGGACTAGACATGCACTTGTCATATATCTGGTCATGGTGCATTCTCCAAAGAAATCTAGGACAACCTATTTCAGATCAAACTTGACCACTTCCCAACAAGCTTGGTAGAATTACCATTCATACAATCAAGGCCTGTTACGCTTGTGGGGTTCATGGAGAGAATTAGTTCATTCATAGTAGGGTCTGTGGAAAGAACAGAGGTGTCATCAGTAGTGATCATGGATGGGATACATGAGAATAGATCTTCTCTGATGATTCCTCCTGGATTAGAAAAAAGGTCTTGAAAGTACTCACAAGCTGCTTCGCCAATAGCCTCATCACCCTATACCCAATTTCCTTCTTCATATTTGATTTTGTGAATGTATAATTTCCTTCTTCTACCCCTCATTAAGCTGTGAAAGTATATGGAATTTGCATCCCCTTCTTTGAACACATGTAGCTACGTTTTCTACTTACAGATTGCCTCTTCATGTTTCATGTACCTGAGATATTAAGCCTTGAGTTCTTGAAGTATAACTCTTCTCAGAGTTACTCTCCGCCCAGATCATCTCTACATCTTTGACTTGATGTTCAAACCGTTTGGCTTTCTAGAAAATTTCTCCACATTCCTGTTTGGACTAGATACTCAGAGCAATACTGAGTGATTTGAGTTTCTGATGGAAGATCCACATTGGATTGCCTGTAACTTATCTACTCCATACCTCCTCCACAAGTGGCATGAATTTATCGTTGTCCATCCAATAGCTGAGGAATTGGAAGTATCTCTTGCCATTATCTTGCTTTACATTAATATCCATAAGAAGTGGATTATGGTTTGAACTTGCTGAAGCTAGATCGGAAATAGTGGTAGCAGGGAAGACAGCCAACCATTATCATTCACTAAACCTCTATCCAATCTCTTTCAAACGATAGAACTTGGTCCCCTGCCATTTGACAAACTGTATCTGTGACCATAGTAGCCAAGATCCACAAGACTGCTATCTTCAATCATGCTTAAAAAATCCATACTTTTACTCATCTGATAAGGAATACTCCCAATTTTCTCCTCTACAGATGTTAATACATTGAAATCCCCAAGGACACATCAATGAATAGTGTATATGGAAGATTTATATCTCAGAGCATCCCATAAAGGTCTCCTCAGCATTGGCTTGCATTTGGCATAGACAACTATGATATTAAAAGTATTTCCATCCTCCATGTTTCATCTCCATAGATATCTGTTGATCATCAGTATCCAGAACATTAGTTTTGAATTCTTTGTCCTAGAATACCAAAATTTTGTCATTAAAATTTGAAGTTGCTTTGTGCATTAAAAGCTGGAGTTTGAATTGGTTGATGTATGTGTTATCCAGAAATGGTTCAAGGATAGCAATGAAAGATAGTTGGTGAAGTTGCTTTAGGATTCTGAGTCTTTCAATAACTCTAGACGTCCTAATACCCCTTGCATTCCATGTAAGTGTACTAATCATTAAGGTTGTGATGCGGTTGTGGATTTTGGTGGTACATTGCTGGCAACAACTTCTTTACTTCTGGTGACTCTTGGTTAGGGTCTCATTCTTGGTGATAGGTTTCGTGACATGATGAGTTCATGTTGCTCAGCTGATGCTAGTTTTTCACTATTGCTTCTCATTGCTCTTCTTTTCTTCTTACTTGGATTATTCTTTGCTTTTGGAATTTGAATGGAGAAATCAGAAGCAGCTAGTGCTTGCCTTTGGCCAACTATTTAATGATAGATGACTGATCTTCCTCAGAACTACTGATATCAATATTGGCCTCATCTACTGTGTGAGTTTCTGAAGGGTAAGTAGTGGTAGCATGAGTGATATGGTCCATCCTAGGTTGAAGCCTATGTGCATGGGCACACTCATGCAAAACATGAGGAATTCCACCCCCTTTTTGATCCCCATTCCTAACAAATCTCGGTTCCTCCTGACAGTTCACTTTTCCTCCTTCAACTTTATTAGTAAAAACCAATTTAGAAGGGGAGGGGAAATGGAAAGAGGATACTGGGTGAGAACCCCTCTCCAGTGAAGCTGGAGGAACGCAAAGAGTATTAGAGATTATACTTGAGGATTGCTTTTGCATTGTGGTTGTATCTATAGTTTGTTGTTGTGTCTCTATGCTTGATTGGGCTTGGGTTTCAACTTTTGAGGTCTCAATGACCTTTTGTGTTCCTGTAGCTTCCATTGATAAGGAATTTTGGTGTTGATTTTTTATTGTTTTTCCATTTGGATTGTCCTTTTCTCTGTGTTGCCATCATTCCTTTTCATTAACTATGTTATATTGTTGCAGATCTTTTCCTTTTGAATTCATATCAGTTTTGTTTCCATATTATGACTAGTTATTTGACCGCATTGTTTCTTTGATCTATTTGGGTGTTGTAGCTCTTTAGATTTGGTTTCCTTGCACTGACTCTCCTTCTGATTACCTTGATTCTGGGATGATGATTGACCACTTGTGAGTTGCTTCTGTTGATTTTCCTGGTTGCTTTCAGCTGCAGTCTGTTCTTTCTTTACCTTGTTCTCCTCATCTTTCATTCTAATTGGCAATCAGATGAGTTATGATCCAGATGTTTGCAATAAAGGCAGTACTCAGGGATGTTTTCATACTGTACTTCAAGCCACCGTTCATCATCATTTTCATCTTTATCAAACCCCAACCACATATGGTGGGGTCTTGGCTTTGTCAAGTTAATTTGCATCTTAATCTTAGCCACACTTCCTCTAATTTTTTGGAAAGAAGCCAGATCTAAATGTAAAGCCTTTCCTACTTGAGATAGTCAGACAGTCAAAATCTCCATGTAGTATAAATGCCAAGGTAATTCTAGTAGTACCACCCATAGTGGAACAATTGGTGAATCTTCAATGGGATTGAAAGTAGGTATCCATGCTTCCAGTTTCATCATCTGCTCCTATATGTACATGAACTGCCTAGTCCATACTGTGACATGATCATACTCATTGTCCAAGTCTATGTAGGTTGTTCTAGCATTGAAATATACTATCTTGACCCCTCCTTTTAACTCACATTGTGTCAAAAGCTTCTTCTAATGACCTCCATTATTGGCATTGTGTTAGAAAATATTCCAACAACTGTGAACCTACATCTAGCTGCTAGCTTTGCCATGTAATCATGTTTGTCAAAGATGACTGCAGGTTGACCTTGCTTAGTGATGAATTTTGGTGGTGTAAATTCAATAGGTTCCAATTCAGCACTATGCATGGTTCTTAATTTGGTGACATAGGAGTGTTTAACTGTGGGTGGAGGTGGTGCAGGAGTGTTGGATGGCTATTTTGGTTTAGTGTTTGTTTTGTTTAGTTGGTTGCTGGTGTTGGCATTATTATTAGATGTTTGACTGGGTGTATACTGTTGGTTTGTAGGCTTGGTATGGATAGGTTATTCAACGTTGGATGAGACCTTAGGTAAGGCATATTTATTGATAACTGATTGATTATTGGGATGTGCCTGGGCTATGGGGATAGACTGAGTGCCTTTGTCTTTCAACTGTTGTGGACCTAAAGGAGAACTTTCATTATGATTGTGGTTGGTATAGGTATCTTGGCTTAAAGTTGTAGGTTCAGGTTGTTATGTATCAACAGAGACAACTACGACAATTCAAGTAGCATTGACATTGGTGGAATTCAGATAATCATTGTGCAAAGGAGAGTTACCTAAGTGAGTGGCATTAGGGGCCACATGAAATTGTTGAATCTTAATATGGTTTGAATTGTCCTGATCCATCTCCATGATAGTAGGAAGCTTTTGCGATTGGCCGGTGATCATTTCAACAGATGGATCACCAAGCTCGACCATCTAGTGTGCCACAGGATTTTTAGAAAATTCAATGGATTCAATTTCCTCGATGAATTAATCTAAAACTTTGCCCATATGTTCCTCTTGATCCCTAAAGACATCTCCAATACTTGTGACAGGTTGAATTGGCCCAAAACTACTGGTGTCATTTTGCCGAACAGTTGGAGTGCTAAACACATCTGTGGCTTTTGATTGTAAAATTGAAACATTTGATTTGTGCCCATGCTCAATTAAGGTGGTGGTCTTGTTCTCCTCATAAAGACAAAGGGAGTGGCATGAAGTTTGCAGTATTTACTCCTTCTCCGACCAACAATAGCTCGTCGGAGGTCTGCAATTGATCAAATTTTTTACCTGTTGATGGTATTTGACCTGGAGAAAATGATTCTACTATAGGAACCACTCGATTTGACCCAGAATTCTTTGAGGAAATATTTTTGGAACCCAAGAAATTTTTTTTTACAGTAGCTCCAACTTCATTTTTGAGATCTGCAACAACAGGGAATGAATTATGGGAAGCGGCCAAAAGTGGTATGTGTGCATTTATGAGACGCATCTTTTGAGACTGGACCGATGGATTTCCACTATCGGACGATGGACGCGTGGCCATTCCGGTGCTCCAGTTTTAAAAAAAACTTTTCAGGTGGAGGAGAAATAGGGTGCTAGACTTTTGGATAGACAGGTCAAGTATGAGTATTAGAGACTAGGTGGTTTACTTCAAAATATTGACATACCGGAGTGGAAGTGGATAGTCATTACTATTGACTTTGTGGTAGGGTTGCCACAGACCTAGATTAAGTTTGATGCCATCTGGGTCATTGTGGATCCATTGACTAAGTTTGTGCATTTCATTTCGATGGTGACTACCAACACTTCGGAGTAGATGGCTAGGATCTACATTAGGGGGATTGTTCGCCTGCATGGTGTACCTGTTTCTATCATCTCAGACAATGACACTCAGTTTACTTTGCACTTTGGGAGGGCGGTTCAGCGTGAGTTGGGCACGCAGGTTGAGTTAAATACTGCTTCACTCTCAGACGGACGGGTAGTCCGAGCGGACCATTCAGATCTTAGAGATTATGTTAAGGGCATGCACTATTGATTTCAGAGGTCAATGTGACAAGTTTCTTCCCCTAGCATAGTCTTCCTACAAAACCAACTATCAGTCTATTATCCAGATGGCTCTGTATAAAGCCTCATACGGGAGGCGGTGTCATTCTCTAGTTGGTTGGTTCGAGCTCGACGAGGCTAGGTTATTGGGCACAAACTTGGTCCGTGATTCTTTGGAGAAGGTGTAGTTGATTCAGGAGAGGCTTTGTATAACTCAATCCAAGTAGAAGAGTTATGCGGAATGGAAGGTTAGTAATGTGGCTTTCATGTAGGGCGAGAAGGTTCCTCTTAGAGTTTTTTCCTTGAAGGGTATGATAAGGTTTAGGAAGAAGGGAAAGTTCGGCCCAAGGGTTATTGGTCCTTTGAGGTGTTGGAGAGAGTTGGTGAGGTTGCTTATAGAACTTCTTCTCCTCCTATACTTTTTGGAGTCTATCCGGTATTCCATGATTCTATACTTCAGGTTTATCATGAAGATTAGTCCTATGTTTTTGACTTCAACACAATGCAGTTGGATGGAAATCTAGCTTATGAGGAGTAGCCTGTGGCTATTTTTGATCGGTAGGTTTGAAAGCTCAAGCCAAAGGAGATCGTGTCAGTAAAGGTGCAGTGGAAAGGTCAATAAGTCAAGGAGGTGACTCAGAAGACCGAGCATGACATGTAGAGCAAATATCCTGATATTTTTGGAATTTCACATATGAATCTAAACTCGTTCGAGGACAAACATTTACTTAAGAGGGGGAAAATGTAACGACCCAGCCTATCATTTTGTGTATTAGAGCACTGATTCCCCACTTTTGATGCTTCACATTTGCTTGGTTGTAATTTTATGACTTGCAGGGATGGTTGGTTTCGTTCCAGAAAGGTTTTGATGTGAATTGGAACATTCGATTCCATTTTTGGAGCCTAGGTTATAAGAATTAACCAAGTTTTTACTTTTATATAAACGATCTCGAATTTGTGTTTTGATGGTTTCAATATGTTCATATGGTAACTTTTGACTTAGGCTTATGTACGAATTTGTATTTGGATTTCCTGGAATGATTTATCTCTATTTGCTAAAAGTTAGAAATTTGAAAGTTTAGAAATATTATAAATATTAAGGTGATTTGACTTTGAGGATAATGGGTTCGGTTTGTTCTAGGATTTGAAATAGGTCCATTTTTTCATTTGGAACTTATGTGCAAAGTTTGGTAACATTCCGAATTGGATTGGTATGAATCAGATGTTTGGTTGTGAATATTTGAAGTAATTGAGCTTGAACGCATGTGTTTTGGTGTTTGATTCTTGGTGATAGATTTAAATGTAATGTTTTAAGCTTAGGAGCGAGTTCGTATGAGGTTTATATAGTAGTGTGGATGTTTCATGTGGTCTCGAGGGCTCAAATGAGTTTCATATTGGTTTTGAAAAGGTTCAGATTTTGCCGGTTTGCAGACCTCGCTATTGCATTGGTCTGCTTGCAATTGTAAAGGTCTATAATTGCGGTGTCTTGATCACATTTTTTGTGGGAGCTGCAAAGTTTTGTCGCAATTTAAACGTTCACAATGGGGAAGGAGAGCTTGCATTTTCATCACTAGATCTCATTTGCAAGCTTCCTGGTTACAATTGAGATGATTGAAGCTGAGGGAGCCTGTTCGCTTTTGCAAGCCGATTCTCGCATTTGCGAGGTCGCAATTGCGAGACCTGGTTGCATTTGCAACTTCTGCAATGCCTATATTCGGAGAATTTTGGGATTTAGACCCATTATCTCATATTTCTACTTGATTTTGACATCATATCTTGTTTCCCATAGATTATCCAACCTAAATTAGGGAATTTGGAAGATAATTGTGGTGCTTTATGACTATGTTTTGAAAAAATAAATATTGGAGATTTGAGAGTCGATTTTGACTCGATTTTTGAATATAATCACTTATTCAGACTCGTGGGATTATGTGTAGTCGAGATCTACCCTTTGACTCGAGTTTTGACCGTGTAAGTCTGGGGTTGACATTTATTGACTTTTTGGAAATTGGGTAAAGATTGGAACTTTATTGTTTGGAATTAATTCCTATAGCATTTATGTTATTGAGCTATTTTTTCTAGATTTGAACCAAGCAGAGGTGATTTTTTTTAGGAAAGTCTATTTTAGAGGATTGATTTGGGATTATTGAGGTAAGTATCTTGCCTAACCTTGGGTGGGAGAATATCCCTTAGTATTTGGGTCATGATCCGAAATCTCAACCTGTCATGATGGCGCCTAACACATTACTAGTCAAGCCTACAATCACATTATAACTATGCATTTGGATTTTAAAACATGATTTAACAAGTTCAATAGTGAAAAATCTCATAAATAATTGATTAGAATCACTGCAACTCAGCTACAACAATCCCAAAATCTTGGTGTTACCGAGTATATGAGCTACTAATATCAACATAGTCTAAAACTCCAGTACAACTGTCTGAGAAAATAAAACAGTACTGAAATAAAATGAAAGGAAGGAGAGTCAAGGTCTGCTGGCGTCGTAGCAGCTACCTCGAGGTCTCTGAACAGGTAGTATCACACTCTAGCAACCACCTCGTCCAGATGTACCTGGATTTACACACGAAATGCAGAGTATAGTATGAGTAAAACCAACCCAATGTACTCAATAAGTAACAGGACTAACCTTGGGCTGAAAGTAGTGATGAGCTCATAAAGATATAGTCCAAATGAAAAAAATAAAAATACAAATATAACAAGATAATAACAGTAATATTTCAGAGAACTTCCATATTCATCTCGTATACATTACAGAAATTTAGGCATGCTTCCAAGTTCAACAATTTAAGCTCAACACTGATAAAATACGCCAATTAGAACTAGCATGATGAATGTTACATCTCTATGCATACATTTCAAATATGCATGTCAAATGTAATGCATCACAGGGATAGTCCCAAGTACTCACACACTCATAGTACTCAATCTGTCTATCTCGAACACCCACTCATCATACACAATCACTCAACATTGTATGGGTGCCTGCACTCGCTACTAGTATGTTAGACCTCGAAGGGGCGAATCCTGCCCAAGCGCTAATATAAAACGTACAAGGCTTATTGCGGCATGCAGCCCGATCCATAACAATAATAATAGATATAAATCCAATATGACCTATTGCAGCATGCAAACCGATCCACAATATCACTCACAATTCAGCTCTCAGGCCCCAACTTAGTCATCATTCTCTCTAGTCTCACGGGCTCGCAAATCTCTTACCACTCAACTCAAACGATGATCACATGATGTAACACTTAATGATAACAGGGACTGAGATATGATAAGCAAATGAATAAATATGACTGAGGACATGATTACAACTTAAACAAATAACACAACAACAGAAATGACCTCAGTGGGTCCCAACAGAATAAGCACGTAACCTCAACATGATTTCTAACATGATTCACAACTTAATTATTCTAACACGCATGAATTACACAGATAAAACAAGACTAGATAACTATGCAGTAACACAGTAACAACCGAGTCATAATTATCATGGTTCACACCCACACACCCGTAACCTAGCATGTGAGTCACCCCAACACCAACCATATAACACGGATTCCAGGGATTTATACCTTCAGTACAAAGTTTATAAGTGTTACTTACCTCAAAGTGCTCAACTCAATGTTCCATTAATCCCTTGACTCACGAATCGGCCTCCAAACGACTCGAATATAGTCACAAACAACATAATATAATCAATACAGGCTCTGGGAATCGGTTCAACCACATGCCCACTCCTCAGAACCCATTTACAAAATCCGAACACCCATTCAGTAACGAGTTCAACTATACCAAAATCATTCAATTCCAACCACAAACCGATCCTCAAAACCCCAAATCTTACTTTCCAATACCTAGCCCAAAATCCCCCAAATTTCACCTTAAAACACATAATCTAGGTGTAAAATCAATTGGTATTCAATATTATTGGATGAAAGTGATAAAAATTGTTTACCTCTTGATTTGTAGTGAAATCCCTCACAGAAATCGCCCTTAGTCGACCTCCACAAGTCAAAATATGAAATAATACTATAACCCACGATTTGGGAGTTTATATAGTCTGTCCAGTTTCTCTTCTTCGCAAACGCGAAAATTGCCTCACTTTCGCGAAGCACAAAAATCTTCAACTGCCAATTCCTCTTACGCGAACGCGAGTCACCTCTCGCGATCACGATGCACTGACCCACTAGACCTTCATGAATGCGTCCATCTTCTCGTGAACGTGATGAAAAAACTTCACCAGTCACCCAAGTACACTTCGCGATCACAAGACATCCCTTGCGAATGCAAATTAGGAAACCAGATAGAGCCATTTCAGTAGTCTAACAAGTTCCAAAATGAGCCGAACATGATCCGAATCACACCCGATGCCCCGGGACCCCATCCAAACATACCAACATGTTCTAAAACATAACACGAGCTTAGTAGAAGCCTCAAATCACCTCAAACATCATCAAAAACACGAATCGCACCTCAATTCAAGCCTGATGAACTATAGAACTTCCAACTTCTAAAACTAATGCCAAAACACACGAAACCAACTTTGATCGACCTTAAATTTTGCACACAACTCATAAATGATACAACGGACCTATTACAACTCCCGAAACCGGTATCAACAACGTCAACTCTCAGTCAAACTTCTCAACTTTCCAAACCTTCAACTTTCCAACTTTCGCCAATTCAAGCCAGAACGACCTACAGACCTCCAAGTCAATATCCAGACATACTCCTAAGGCCAAAACCAACATACGAATCTATCGAACCATCAAAACTCTATTTCGAAGTCGTCTACCCATAAGTCAACATCCGGTCAACTCTTTCGACTTAAGCTTCCAACCATGGGAGTAACTATCCCAATTCATTTCGAAACATCCTCGGAACTGAACCAACCACCCTGGCAAATCACATAACCACAAATGAACATAGAATAAGCAATAAATGGGGGAAGAGGGATACAATACTCAAAACGACCTACCGGGTCATTACATCTCCCCTCTTAAATTAACGTTTGTCCTCGAACGCGTCTAGAATCATAGATGGAGTCTCGAATAGGTGTGGATAGCTGCTCTGCATCTCCTACAGGGTCTCCCAAGTAGCCTCCTCGACTGGCTAACCTCTCTAGTGAACTTTTACTAAAGCTATATTCTTTGATCTCAACTTTCGAACCCGCCGATCCAAAATGGCCACCGGCTCAACATCATAAGTCAAATCTCTATCTAATTGAACCGTTCTAAAGTCCAAAATATGAGAAAGATCACCGTAGTACTTTTGTAGCATGGAGACATAAAATACTTGGCCAACACTCGATATACTAGGTGCCAATGCATGCTTGTAAGCCACCTCTCCACTTCTCTTAAGCACCTCAAAAGGGCCAATATACAGAGGGCTCAACTTCCCCTTCTTCCCGAACCTCATTACACCCTTCATGGTGAAACTCTGAGAAATACCTTCTCTCCCGCCATATATGCAACATCACAAACCCTCTAATTGGCATAACTCTTTTGTCTAGCTATGCCGTACGAAGTCGAACCTGAATCAACTTGACATCTTTCAAGGCATCCTGAACGAGATCCGTGCCCAACAACCTAGCCTCCCCCAGCTCAAACCACCCAATAAGAGATCGACGCCATCTCCCATACAAGGCCTCAGAAGGAGCAATCTGAATACTCGATTGGTAGCTATTGTTGTAGGCAAACTCTGCAAGTAGTAGAAACTAATCCCAAGAACTACCTAATCCATAACACAAGCGCGTAGCATATCCTCCAACATCTGAATGGTGCGCTCGAACTGTCCGTCCATTTGAGGGTGGAATGTTGTAGTCAACTCAACATGTGTGCCTAACTCTCGCTGCATTGCTCTCCAAAACTGGGATGTGAAATGTATGCCCTGATCAGAAATAATAGACACCGGAACGCCGTGAAGACGAACAATCTTGCGGATATAGATCTCAGCGAATCACTCCAAAGAATAGGTAGTCACCATTGGAAAGAAATGTGCGAACCTAGTCAACTTTTCCAAAATCACCCAAAAAGCATTGAATTTCTTCAAGGTGTGTGGGAGCCCAACAAAGAAGTCCATGGTAATATACTCCCATTTCCACTCAGGAATAACAAACCTCTGAAGCAAAACACCCGGCCTCTGATGCTCGTACTTCACCTGCTTACAGTTCAAGCACTAAGCTACAAACTCCACTATATCTTTCTTCGTTTTCTCCACCAATAGTTCTTCCTCAAGTCGCCATACATATTTGCGGCACCTGAATTAATGGAATACCACAAACTGTGGGCCTCCTCAAGAATCAACTCACGTAACCCAACCATATTAGGCACACAAATTTGACCCTGCATCCGCAACACCCCATCATCTGCAATAGAAACCTCATTGGCATCATCATGTTGTACCGTATCCTCAAGGACAAGAAAATGGGGGTCGTCATACTGATGCTCTCTGATGTTATCATATAAAAAAGACTGAGATACCACACAAGCTAGAACCTATCTAGGCTCCGAAACATCTAACCTCACGAACTGGTTGGCCAAGGCCTGAACATCTGATGCAAGTGGTCTCTCACCAACAGGAATATATGCAAGGCTACCCATACTCACCGCCTTTCTACTCAAGGTGTCGGCCACCACATTGGCCTTCCCGAGATGATACAAAATGGTAACACCATAGTCTTCTAACAGCTCTAACCATTTCTGCTGCCTCAAATTTAGATTTTCTTGAACAAGTGTTGTAGACATCGATGGTCTGTAAATACCTCACAAGACACGTCGTAAAGGTAATGCCTCTAAATCTTCAATACTTCAATAATGACTGCCAACACCAAATCATGAACTGGGTAGTTCTTCTAATGGGTCTTCAACTGGCACGAAGCATAAGTAATCACCCTACCCTCCTACATCAACACACACCCAATACCAATTCGAGAAGCATCATAATACACTGTATAAGAACCCGATGCTGAAGACAAAACTAGAACCGAAGTTGTGGTCAAGGCAGTCTTGAGCTTCTGAATGCTCTCCTCATACTCATCTAACCACCTAAATGGGGCACCCTTCTAGGTTAACCTAGTCAAAGGCGCAGAAATGGATGAGGAACCCTCCACAAAATGGCGATAATATCTGGCCAAGCCAAAAAAACTGCGAATCTCAGTAGCTGAAGACGGTCTAAGCCAACTTTGGACTACCTCAATTTTCATCAGATCTACCTTGATCCCCTCACTAGACACCACGTGCCCCACGAACGCCACAAAACCAAGCCAAAATTAAAACTTGGAGAATTTAGAATAAAGCTTCTTCTCCCTGCCCTCAGATGTTGCGCATGCTCCTCCTGGTTACGAAATTACACCAGTATATCATCAATGAATACTACAACAAAAGAATCAAGATATGGCTGGAATAAACTGTTCATCAGATGCATAAATGTTTTTGGGGCATTAGTCAGCCCAAAATACATCACAAAGAACTTGTAGTGACCATAGTGAGTCCTGAATGTCGTCATCAAAATATCAAAGTCCCGAATCTTCAACTGGTGACACCCAGACCTCAAATGAATCTTAGAGAACACTCTAACTCCCCGAGGATGGTCAAATAAGTAATCAGTGCGTGGAAAAGGATGCTTTCTCTTAATTGTAACTTTGGTCAAATGCCTATAATCAATGCACATCCGCATGGTACCATTGTTCTTCTTCACAAACAGAAATGGTGAACCCCAAGGCGACACACTAGGCCTAATGAACCCTTTATCAAGAAGCTCCTGAAGCTACTCTTTCAATTACTTCAACTATGTTGGTGCCATATGATACGGAGGGATAGAAATGGGGTGAGTGCCCGACACCAATTCAATACCAAAATTAATATCCCAATCGGGTGGCATGCCCAGCAAGTCAGCAAGAAACACATCCGGAAAGTCTCTCACTATTAGAACGGACTCAATAGTATGAGTATTAGCACCACATCCCTCACAAAAGACAAATATGCCATACAACCCTTCCCAACATCCGTTAGGCCTTCATATGAGATCACCCTACTAGGAACATAGTCTAGAGAACCTGTCCACTCAATCCTAGGCAATCTCGGCATCGCCAACGTCACGGTCTTAACGTGACAATCCAAAATAGCATGATATAGGGACAAACAATCCATGCCCAAAATCACATCAAAATCAACCATACTAAGCAATAAGACATGTTCATCACCAATCCACCAATAGTCACCATACATGACCGATATATACGGTCAACAACAATAGAATCACCCACCGATGTAGACATATGAATAGATGTAACAAAGGAATCATAGGGCATATCCAAATAATGAGCAAAATACGATGATACAAGTGAATAAGTGAAACCTGGGTCAACTAATATGGAAGCATCCATGTGGCACACCGAAACAATACATGTGATCTTTGCGTCTAAAGCAACGCCCTCTGGCCTGGCGGGAAAAGCAAAACATCGAGCCTAACCACCACCTGATCGGCCTCCCCCTCTAGGGCAACCTCAAGTTGCCTGAGCCCCACCACGAGCTGGCTGAGTGGGTTGTGAAGTAACTGGTACGATAGTCATAGCTTGACCCCTCTACTGAACTAGACCTCCCTAAAGGCAGAGACGATACCTCCTCACATGTCCAAACTCTCCACACTCAAATCAACTCTGATCCGTCAATCGGAGCGGGGACTAAATCAAACCTTGAGAACCAAAATAACTACTAGAAGGACCTGGTACAGATGAGCCCTGAACTGATGGAGCACGGGATTAACTCTAAGCTGTGAGGGCACTGAGAGATGACTGACCCGGACGAGCACCATATGAACTATGGATAGCTGATGCACCACGATGAACTGGACGAGCCTTCTGAGCAGTCCTATAAGAAAGACCCATGTTGTGGTGGGATTGTCTTCCAGATGAGGCACTGCTAAACCCACTCGAACCACGAGGCCTCTTGGCCTCCCTCTCCTTACGCTCCTGACTACGAACCTGCTCTAGGATTCTAGCAATACCAACCGCCTCATCAAACCTCGCACCTGATGCGATCTCCCGAGTCATGACGAAGCGCAGTCCATAGTTGAGGGCATCAATAAACCTCTTAATCCTCTCCCTCTCAGTGTGAACCAACCACATCGCGTGACAAGCCAACTCTGAAAATCTTATCTCATACTGGGTCACTGATATACCCTCCCTGTGTAGCTCCTTAAACTACCTTCGCAACTCCTCTCTGTGAGACTGTGGGACAAACTTTTCTAAGAAGAGAACTGAGAACTCATGCCATATAAGTGGTGCAGCAACGACTAGCCCGCTTAACTCATAGGCCTCCCACCATCTGAAGGCTGCCCCCAAAAGCTGAAAAGTAGTAAATAAGACCCCACTGGTCTCTAAAATACCCTCCATGCGAAAGACACACTGGCACCTGTCTAAGAAATCCTGAGGATCCTCTGACTTAGCCTCACTGAACTCCGGAGGCCTAAGCCTCCCAAGCTACTCTAGCCTCTTCTGCTCCTCGTCACTCATGGGTGGACCAAGCTAGACCCGAGCAGCTGTAACCGGTTGGGCTAGTAGTACCCCTAGTTTCTAGAGTCCCTGAACTACCTGCTCTAAAGTACGGGCGGTGCGAGTCTGAGCACCTCCGCCGGCCTGAGAAGTGGCTGGCGGCTAGAACTAAAACCACCTAAGCAAGGCTAGTGCATACAATCATTATTTAGGCCAAAGCCTTTTGAAGGCCTGGAATCACAATGGGCACAATTGGTGCTTGAGCTGGTCCTACCAACTCAACTACATCTGGTATCTGCTCCTGAGCTAGAGCAACTAGTGGCTCCACAGGTGCTTCTAGAGCTGCAGTACGAGTTGCACCTCGGCCTCTACCGCGAAAGCGGCCTGTCACGGCCCTAGTTGGTGGTAGTGGTGGTCGTCCTCTTGATCTAGTTGCAAGTTTCCTTACTATCTATGAGAGAATAGACTAATAGAAGTTTAGTTTTCAGAATCAAATAATTTGCACGACAAGAATACAAGAAAATGATTTTTCCTAATGGTTGGTAGCCTCTCGACGATAAGTACAGATATCTCTGTACCTATCCGCAAGACTCTACTAAACTAGCTCGTGACTCATGAGAGCTAAATAACCTAATTCTGTGATACCAGCTTGTCACGACTCAAAATCCCAACCTATCGTAATAGTGCCTAACATGTTACTAGACAAGCCGACAATCACATTATGACTATGCATTTGGATTTAAAAACATGATTTAACAAGTTTAACGATGAAAACTCTCATATATAACGGATAAGAACAACTGCAACTCAACTACAACAATCCCAAAATCCTGGTGTCACCAAGTACATGAGCTACTAATGTCAACATAGTCTAAAACTCTAGTATAATTGTTTGAGAAAAAACAACAGTACTGAAATAAAATTAAAGGAATGAGGGTCAAGGTCTGTGGGCGTCATAGCAGCTACCTCGAGGTCTCCGAATAGGTACTATCACCACTCTAGCAACCACCACGTCCAGATATACCTGTTTCTGCACACGAAGTGGAAAGTGTAGTATGAGTACAACCGACCCAATGTAATCGATAAGTAACATGAATAACCTTGGGCTGAAAGTAGTGACGAGCTCAAAAAGATACAGTCCAAATAAAAATAATGACAACAAAGATATAACAAGATAATGGCAGTAATAACTCAGATAACTTCCATATTCACTTCGTACACAGTACAAAAATATAGGCATGCTTTCAAGTTCAAAAATTTAAGATCAACATTGAAAAATATGCCAAGTACAACTAGCGTGAGGAATGTTATATATCTATGCCTACATGTCAAATGTAATGCATCACAGTGATAATCTCAAGTACTCACACTCTCAAAGTACTCAATCTGTCTATCTCAAACAACCACTCACCACACACAATCACTCAGCAATGTATGGGTGCCTGCGCTGACTGCTGGTATGTCAGACTCTAGAGGGGTGGATCATCCTCAAGCGCTAATATAATGCCTATAAGGCCTACTGAAGTGTGCATCCCGATCCAAAATAATAAATAAGCCAATAAGACCTACTGTTGCGTGTAACTCGGTCCATAACAATAATTATAATAGATAAAGCCAATATGGCATGCTGTGACGTGCAGCCCGATCCGTAATATCACTCACAATCTGACTCTCAGGCCCCATCTCAATCATCAATATCTCTTGTCTCACAGTCTCACAAATCTCATACCACTCAACTCAAACAATGATCACACGATGTAATAGTAAATGATAATAGAGACCGAGATATGATATGCAAATGAATAAATATAAATGAGTACAAGATTGCAACATAAGTAAATAACTCAAAAGCAAAAATGACCTCAGTGGGTACCAACAGAATAAGCACATACCCTAAACATGATTTCTAACATGATTCACAGCTCAATTACTCTAACACGTAGGAATTACACAGATAAAATAAGACTAGATAACTACGCAGTACATCAGAATCAACCGAGTCATAATTACCACGGTGCGCGCGCACACGCCCGTCACCTAGCATGTGTGTCACCCAACACAAATCATATAACACAGATTCTAGGGATTTATGCCCTTAGTATAACGTTTAGAAGTGTTACTTACCTCAAAGTGCGCAACTCAATACTCCATTAAACCCTGTCCTCTCGAATCAGCCTTCGAACAACTCGAATTTAGTCACGAACAATATAATATAACCAATACTAGCTATAGGAATCGATTTCAAACAATAAAGCTATGTTATTTAACCAAATTCAAAAACTCAACCCAAAAAGTCAACCCCGGGCCCACGCCTCGGAACCCGAAAAAATTTATAAAATCCGAACACTCATTCAATGACGAGTCCAACCATACCAAAATCATTCAATTCCAACCACAAATCGATCCTCAAACCCCCATATCTTACATTCCAATACCTAGTCTAAAATCTCCCAAATTTCACTTAAAACCACATGATCTAGGTGTATAAATCAATAGGTATTCAATATTATCGGACTAATGTGATCAAAAGTTGCTTACCTCTTGATTTGTCGTCAAATCCCTCACAAAACCCGCCCCTAGTCGAGCTTCACAAGTCAAAATATAAAATAATATTCTAACCCACGATTTGGGATTTTAAGGTCTGCCCAGTTGCTCTTCTTTGTGAACATGGAAATTTCCTCGCGTTCGCGAAGCACAAAAATTCTCAACTGCCAATTCCTCTTACGCGAACGCGAGTCCCCTCTCGTGATCGCACACAGACCCACTAAACCTTTGCGAACGCATCCATCTTCTGAGGAATATGATGAACAAAGTTCACCAGTCACCCAAGTACACTTCGCGATTGTGAGACGTCCCTCGCAAACGTGAATAAGAAAACCAGATACAGCCATTTTAGTAGTCCAACGAGTCCAAAAATTAGCCGAACATGATACGAATCACACCCGAGGCCCTCGGGACCCCATCCAAAAATTCAACAGATCCTAAAGTACAACACGAACTTAATTGAAGCTTCAAATCACCTCAAACAACATCAAAAAATATGAGTAGTGCCCAATTCAAGCGTAATAAACTATTGAACTTCCAACTTCTAAAATCAATGCAAAAACACACCAAACCAATTGAGATTGATCTCAAATTTTGCACGCAAGTCATAAATGACACAACATACCTATTACAACTGCCATAGCCAAAATCCAAGCCCGGTATCATTAAAGTCAACTCTCAGTCAAACTTCTCAAATTCCTGAACCTTCAACTTTTCAACTTTCTCCCATTCAAGCCAAGACGGACTACGGACCTCCAAATCAATACCAGGACATACTTGTAAGTCCAAAATTACCATGCGAAGCTATCAGAAACATCAAAACTCCATTCCGGAGTCATCTACTCATAAGTCAATATGTGATCAACTCTTTCAAATTAAGCTTCCGACCTTGGGACTAAGTGTCCCAATTCATTTTGAAACATCTCCGAAACCAAACCAACCACCCTGAAAAGTCACATAACCAATAATGATCATACAATAAGCAAAAACTGGGAGAACGGGGCTAAAATACTCAAATTGATTGGCCGGGTCGTTACAATTTTGCCTTATTTGCCTGATTTTATCATGTGTAAAGTGACATGTACGTGAGGTGACGACCAAGTATATGAGTGATATGTGTCGATTTAGATTGGATTAGACCATAGGCTTCTAATATTCCTTATTTTGATGATATATTTTATGAAACACACTTAATCACTTTCTGACTACATGAACTTGATTGTTCTAGTCGATTTAGTCGTAGTCTTTCTTCATATTTTGAACACACATCCCTATTTTATTATTATCATGTCCTTGTGCACTTTGTTGATAAAATACGGGCATATGTCTTTTGATGATAATTTAGCATATTGTGTTGTTATGATTATGGAACACGCAGACATGTTAGGCAGATTGATAGGGTGTTGACACGAGGTTTTTTTGTGAAATTGTGATGATATTATGTCACAAGGTCTTTGGCGTGCTATTATGATTATTGTTATGCATGAGGTTTTCACCGTGCAGCGTCTTGTTATGGATCCATCCCATTAGGGTCGCTCTTTCATGTTTCTCTCTTGATGGCGTATACACGAATTGTGGTTCCATGTTTAATATAATTGATTTTGCACATGTGGTGGTATAAGGATGACATTCTTGATTATGCACATGTGGTGGTATAAGAGTGACATTTTTGGTTATGCACACGTGGAGTGTGAGGGTGGCATTTCAATATTGATATTTATGTGGCGGCTTAAGGGTGACATTATTGATCATGCATTCTTCAACAGGTTTATAAGTTGCATTTACATGCTATCATATGATTTTGTTTCGTATATATATATATATATATATATATATATATATATATATATATATATATATATATATATGTGTGTGTGTGTGTGTGTGTGTGTGTGTGTGTGTGTGTGTGTGTTGCACCGGTTCTTTGATTAGTGAGTATCACATGACTTCAATCTCGCCACTACTTCATCGCAGTTAGTCTTGATACTTACTGAGTACATGTTACTCTGTATTCATACTACACTTCTGCATATTTTTTGTGCATATCCAGGTAATGGAGGTAGAGGACTTCGAGAGTCTGATCATATGTTGTTTGAGACGATTCAAGGTAGTGTTGTATGACCGTCGTAGTCCCTTCCTTCATTTTGCTACTGTTATTTTTCTCATTCAAACAATAACATATTTTTGAGACTTCATTATATTTTAGGTTTAAAATTTAGGACTTTGTACCACCTGGTTTTAGGAGTTGTATTGTGTATTGCTGCATTGGCATATGTTTATCACTAATTATGTTGTTTATGATAAATCAAACTTACAATATTATGTCTTGAGGGTTTAATTTTTTTAATATAATTGGCTTACCTAGTCGTGAAGGTTAGATGTCATCACGACCCTTTGGCGGGATTTGGGTCGTAAAATAGGTGTCTTGTCTTAGCCTCGTTAATATCTCGCTAGGTTTAGGCTCGACACTTATGGAATACAATGTGTCGGTTGTACGAATAATACACTTCTGTAATTCTTGTGATTATACTGATTCAGATATAAAAGATGATGTTGATACTCGCATGTTAAGTTCAGGCTACTTGGTTAGCTTTGCAAGGGGAGCTATGTCTTGGCAATCTAGGCTGAAAAATTGTGTTGTTATATCTACTATAGAAGCTGAGTTTATTGCTGCCATTAAAGCCTGTAAAGAGTGCTCTAGATGAAGAGATTTTTAAGGGAACTTGGCTTTTCTCAAGAGCGGTATGTGCTTTATTGCAACAGTTAAAGTGCTATTTCTTCTTGTCAAAGAATTTTACATTTCATGGTAGGTCGAAATATGTTGATGTGAGATACCATTGGATTCGAGATGTGTTTGGATTCTATGTTGCTTGAACTTGAGAAGATTCACACAGATGATAATGATTCCGACATTTTGACTAAATATTTTCCAAGAGGGAAGTTTGACGAATGTTGCTTGGTCTCTGTGATGACGGTCTCCTCCACATAATTGGGAAGGAATTGTTGGTTGTTTGGGGCTTTCTTCCTATGTGGATTAAAAGGTGACTTCTGGATCTAGCCCACTTGTTCAATAGTCCACTAATATAAAGACAAGTGAATATGGCCTATTTTAGGTCTGAAACATAACGAGAGAGAAAATATAAGGGTGCAGTCATTTTCTGAAGCTTTGTGAGAGGAAAAGTATGTCTTTTGCTCAAGAAAATTTCTGCTTGGACAGTTCGCTTCAAATAGTATTTTCCAACTCATTAGCCATTGGATTATTCTCAAATTTGAAGTGGGAGTTCTTAACATCCGGATCTTGGTTTTCAACGGTGGAGATTTTGAGGCCTCTAGCTTCAGTATTGGAGGTGTGATAGTAGCTCATTTTTCGGGTGATTTATCTCCTTTCTTCAATTGTTTTGGTGCAATCTTGTTTCTATTATTGATCATGCTTTGGGTCCAATTTAGAGAATTTTGCAACTATTGTTGATAAATTTAGTGGAGCTTTGAGGGCCTTTGGTTCCGTAGTTTTTACTCTTTACATTGAAGAGTTTTTCACGTAAATCGACTCTCGTGTGTTTGATTATTTTACCTTATCATATTCGTGTTGGTTTATAAAATTGTTGTCTGTATACGCTTGTGCTTGAATTTGTTTATTTTCTCTTGGTTCAAATAGCTTCGGAAAATTAGACTTGGGCAATATTCCGGTATTACCTTGTGCCAGATAATATTTTGTCATGCACATTGTTTGTGGTTTTTTTTCCCAACATGTATACCCTTCTATTTTTCGCAAGCGTCGTGTGGTAATCTTAAACAGTATCCTCTAAGAAGCAAACACATAATGATTTGATATCAAGACCACGAAGTAAAATCAATTATAATCATAATATTCGGCTCATGTTCTCACCAAAATGGTTAAGGTTTTTGCATATAAATCTAATTATTCTTGTTGAGTTGAGCGTAAAATTGGTTCTGATGATTTACAAACAGTAATTAACGAACCATGTTCATTGAAGATACCTGTACTAAAAAACTACACTTATAACTTGTCAAGCAGATATTTAAGAACCATGTCCCTTAATGTGACAGTTGATCAAGAGCTGGATCTAAAAATCAATTCCTAATACATGCAAAATTCTTTGGAAATCTATTTCGTTAGCTACAAGTATTATACAAGCTAGATGAATTCGTACTTACAAGGATTCAATTTATGAAAATACTTGCGTGAAAGAAAAGGCGTGTAATGTTGGAGATATGTAAAGAAATCAAGTCTTACTAGGATTGTTTCTCTTAACCGATTTATTCTAGGTTTCGAAGCGAAAGTTGAAAGGCCCAACTTCATGCATGTATAAAGCATTAGAAGGCTACTATTGCCTCCAATGTTATTTCGCACAGACACGCAAATCACTCTTGGAAAATAACAATCATAGCAAGAAGGTGCTTTCAAGAATTTAAGATGCATAACTAAAGAACATGGTCCGAAGATGATGTTGTCTTGTTATTTAGTTGTTGAATCTTGATTCATTGTTTTTATATCATAACCTATTCTGATTTTTAAAAGGTATTTTTGAAGGCAAATAATTTTTGAGATATCTAGGATAGAGTTTATATAGTCTTGGAAGTTTAGCTGCAATTGAATTGATTGTTAGGGTTAAAGGTAATAGTTCTTTTGGTTATTAAGTTGTAACATAAAACTATTCTTGTTGTTTAGTAAAGTTTGAGGAAAATCCTACATGGGTAGGTGAATTTTACTCCCTTAAGCAAGAAAGTTTTCCTCGTAAAATTTCCTATGTTCTTTAATTCATGCACTTTAGATTCTATTAGGTACTGGAATCTACACATTGAAGAATTGGGTTCTTCAATAAGCGAAAATCGGGCAAGACAAAATTTACTTTCCCTCTTATGTCCTCAGACGTCCTGCCTTATATACTCAGATGTCGTCCTCAAGTTATGAGTAATTTCAGAATGTCAAATTCCCAATAAATTAGTATGAGCAAATGAGATTAAGGGTGTGTTTGGTAAGAAAATGTTTTCTTGAAAAACAAGTAGTAATCTTACTCATTTTCCGGTGTATATATAAAAAAAATCGGGGGTGGAATGGTAGGGGCAGAAAAACGAAAAAATTAAAATTAAAGTTACCAAAAAAATAGAAGTAAAAAGAAAAAAACTTTTTTGTGCGGGGTGCGGGACAAGTGGGGCTGGGGTGGGTGGGTTAAAATTTAAAATTACAAAAGAAAATGTAAAAAATAAACTTTTTAATGTGCGGGGTGGGGGAGAGGGGGCAGTGGGGGTGGGCTTTGGCGGGGTTGGGGGGAGTGGGTTATGCAGAAAACGAAAAAAAATAGAAATTCGAAATTACAAAAAAAAAA
>NW_017670651.1:126139-172346 GCF_001879085.1 Nicotiana attenuata | reverse complement strand
GGAGGTAGCAGGGTGGTGGGTGGTGATGGAGAAAAACTGAAAGTTTAAAAAAAAAACTTTTTGGAGAGAGGAGGTGGGGTGGGTAGGCGTGCGGTGGGGGTTGGGTTGGTGGGTGTGGGGGTGTGGGGTGGGTTGGTGAGGGTGGAGAAAGTTGAGAAGGAGTTTTGGAAAATATTTTCCCTTCTCTTGATAAGGAAAATATTTTTCGCCAATTGGAGGAAAATGAGGTTATTAGGAAAATATTTTTCAAAATATTTAAGTCAAACAAGAAAAAAATGAAAAACATTTTCCGAAAAGTATTTTCCTTCGTACCAAACGCACCATAAATTTGATTAAACAAACAGACATGAGAATCTATGAAGTTATTGTAGCCAAAGCTCTCTTCTTTTTAACTCATCTTTTTGGCACAAAAAATTTGACTTGCTGAAATAATTTCGTGACAAGATTGGATTAAGTTGGATGATTTTTATTATAGTTACGAAAAGGAAAAATGGATTTACTCCACTATTAGCTTAATTTGGGTGTCCATTTGAATAATTAATTGTAATTACTAGTAGTATCGTACCAATGATTCAATTTCTTTCTTTTTTTTCTTCTTTATTTTTAGAAATTTTTAATTCTCTTTAGTTTTTAATTATTTTAGTCTTTGGATTGAGAATACAATAAATATTTACTTGTATTTGGTGTTAACACCAAATCAAATGAATACAAGACAAATATATTTTATATGTGCATTTACCACAACATATATATTCTTACACATTAGTTTTTAACTGTTAAAATTAAAATGTTTAATTTGATATAAACACAAGGTGCATGTAAACTTTTATCTTAAATACACCTCTAAACTAAAATGTTGTCCTACATGCTAATATAACTTTAAAAAATCTAAAGGCGGAGTTACGCAAACTCAATCGTCAAATACAACTTTATCACGCAGACTCCCCTTACGAATTTAAAACCTTCCCCTCGTAGTACATTATTGTAACGATCAAACTGGTCGTTTTGAGCTTTAGCATTTCATTCGGTGGTTTGAGACTTTGAGTAGCTTCATATTATATATTTTTACTTGTGGGTAAGGTTGATTTCGGTTTTCGAGCGGTTCGGAATTGGTTTGGAAGAATGATTCTCGAAGCTTTAAGTCGGAAGAGTTGACTAAGATTTGACTTTTGTGTAAATGGACTCGGAATAAGATTTTGATTATTTCGATAGGTTCGTATGATGATTTTGGACTTGTACATGCTTCCTAGAAGAGTTCCACACTATTTGTCTAAAGTTGGCAATTTGAAGAATCTAAGAGTTCATATGCTTGACCAAGAGTTGATTTCGATGGTATTGTACTCCAATTGGTGTTTCGAGACTCTGGATAGGTCTATATAGTTGATTTGAACTAGTGTGAGAAGATTGAAAGTAATTATGTAACGACCCGGCCGGTCGTTTCAAGAGTTATAGCCTCATTCCTCCATTTCCTGCTTCTTTTGTGTTCTTCAGCTGTATTTTGACTTACCGGGTTTGTTGGTTCGGGTCCGGAGTGATTTTGGAGTGAGTTGAGATACTTAGTCTCTAATGAGAAGGTTTAAGTTGGAAGAGTTGATCGGACGTTGACTTATATGTAAACGACCTCGGATTTAAATTTTGATGGTTCTGTTAGCTCCTTTAGGTGATTTTGAACTTAGGAGCGCGTCCGGAATGTGATTTGGAGGTCCGTAGTAGAATTAGGCTTGAATTGGCGAAAATTGAAATTTTGGCGATTTTGGTCGGCAGTGGAAGTTTTGATATCGGAGTCGGATTTGATTTATGGAAGTTGGAGTAGGTACCTGGTGTCATTTTTGACTTATGTGAAAAATTTGAGGTCATTCGGACGTGGTTTAGCGGGTTACGACATTGGTTGTGGAATTCGGAAATTTAGAAGTTCTTAGGCCTGAATCCAAGTGTAATTTGGTGTTTTGATGATGTTATGAGTGATACAAAGGTTTGACTAAGTTCGTATGATGTTATGGGACGTGTTGGTATGTTTGGTTAAGGTCCCAAGGGCCTCGCGTTGTTTCGGGTGGTTAACGGAACAAGATTGAAGTTCAAAGGATTGCTGAAGTGGTCTGGTTCTGGTGTTTTCGCACCTGCGTTGGGGAGCCCGTAGGTACGGACCGCAGAAGCGAAGAGGTGCTCGCAGGTGCGGGCAAGAGTGGTTTGGTCTGGAAGCCCGCAGGTGCATGTGATCAACCACAGATACGGACTCTAAGAACTTAAGTGGGTTCCGCACCTGCGATGGATTTTCCGCAGGTGCGGTGTCGCAGAAGCGACATTTGGACCGCAGGTGCGGTATCGTTGGGCAGAATATAAATAGAGGACTTCGTGATTTTTCCTCATTTCCACAATTTTCAACTCAAACTTTGGAGCTTTTGAGGTGATTTTTGAAGGGGATTCAATGATTTTCACTGAAGTAAGTCCCTTGAGCCTAAGTACTCATAGCTATGGTGTTTTCCTATTGATTTTTCATCTAATTGGTGGGATTATGAAGTGAAATTTGGGGGTTATGGCTTGGGAATTTGGAGAGAATAATTTGGGGATTTGGGGGGCCTAATGATGTAAGATTTTGATAAATTTCGTATGGTTAGTGAGTGAATCAGCTTTCGGATTTTGTAAATTTTGTCGGATTTCGAGACGTGGGCGCGGGGGCCGGATTTGAGCCCATTTCGGATTTTGGCTATGAATTTGGTATTTTTCTTGTGGAATTAATTCCTTTAACCTATATTGATCGTATTGTATTGCTTGTGGCAAGATTCGTGGCGTTCGGAGGCCGAGTCGAGAGGCAAGGGCATTGCGGAGTAGGATTTTTGCTCTGTATGAGGTAAGTAACGCTTTCAAACTTGGTTTTGAGGGTTCAAAAAACCCCGAACTACGTGCTATGTGGTTAGTATTGAGGTGAAGCACATGCCAAGTGACGGGTGCGCACTGTGAGAATCGCGACTTGGTTCATTCCATGGCACCGTTTAATGACTCCTTCGTGTTGATATCCGTGTTTCCATTATGTATAAAGTAATTGAGCTGCAAAACATGCTAGATATCAAGTTAGGGCTTCATGCCGATATTGTTGGGACCCCTAGTGGTTGTTTCTTGTTGTTATTTCACTGATTTTACTGTTGCTTTGTACTCAGTCATATTCATGCATTTCATATCTTATCCAGTCTCAACTGTTATTATTGGCATAGAATATCATTGTTTCTGGGCTAGTTTCCATGAAATTGTGAGCCCGTGGGTGAGACTGGAGAGTGATGACTGAGTTAGGACAAGAGCCTGATTATGAGTGACAGTTATGGGATCAGGCTGCACGCTGTAGCAGTTATATTGATTATGATAGTGCTTGGGCCGTAGGAGCTCTCCGGAGTCTGCACACCCCCAGTGGGCGCGGATGATATTATATAGGGATGGATTTCCCTGGACATGGATTTGTCCGAAGTATTGATATTTGGAGTTGGATTCCTCCACAGGGTCGGATTACCCTTTTTTCTCGGCACCAGGTGACTTATAGTCAGTGATAAGTATGTTCCGAGATGGATTTTCCTGGGCCGAATGGCCATATTCAGTACCGAGTGGTTGAGCACTTGAGTACGGAAGTACATTGTGCATTTCATACAGTCGGTGCATTGGCATGTAGAGGTAGTTGAGTTATATATCTTAAACTGTTCAGATTTGTATTTACCTTATTGCTTTGAGCTATCTATTTAATTGAAAGCATGTTTACGTTTCTGTACGTTGTTTCTATTATATATGTGGAGGTTAAGTTCGTCACTACCTTCCAGTCCATAGTTTGGACTCGTTACTTACTGAGTTGGTGTACTCACGTTACCCCCTGTACCTTGTGTGCAAATCCAGGCACATTTGGTCCTAGTGGGAGTCGCTGATCGAGGCTACAGGCTTAGGAGACTATTGAGGTATATGCACGGCGTCTACAGGCCTTTACTCTCCTTCTTTATCTCTAGATATATTTTGGTCTATTTTCTTTATACATTGTAACATACTATGTTCTCCTTTAGACGCTCATGAACTCAGTAACACCTCGGTTTTGGGCAGTTGTATCGAAATTTGGATTTTATTTTGGTTTTTCAAAACTGTTCCTTAATGAATTGTTGCTTCCGTATTTCATGTTTAAAACACTTATGCGGTGTTGGATTCTTGAGTTGAGGCTGTCCTAGTTCCACGATAGGCGCCATCAATACGGGTCGGGTTTTGGGTCGTGATAAGTTGGTATCAGAGCCTAGGTTACATAGGTCTCACGAGTCATGAGCAGGTTTAGTAGATTCTTGCGTATCGGTACGGAGACGTCTGTACTTCTCTTCGAGGCTACAGAACCCTTAGGAAACTTCACATTCTTGAACTCTTGTCGTGCGAATCTATTGATTCTGGTAACTAAACTTTTGTTATTATATTCTCTCACCGATGGTGAGGACACGTGCTACCAGTCAGGACGGACAACCACCAATACCACCAGTTGGGGCCGTGAGAGGCCGAGGTTGCTGCAGAGGCCGTGGTAGGGGCAGAGGTGTAGCCAGCACTATAGCTAAGGCAACACCTGCAGATCCACCAGTTGCCCCAGTGTAGGATCAGGTCCCAGTAGTGGATGAACCAGCGGGACCGGCTTAGGCGCCAACTGTGCCCTTCGTGATTCCAGATCTTCAGGAGATCTTAGCTCATATTCTGATCGTGTGCACCGGTCTTGCTCAGGCGGTCTCTGTTTCTACTACAACATCCACTTCCCAGGCTAGGGGAGGCACTCAGACTCCCGTTGCCCGCACACCCGAGCAGGTTGTTCAAGGACTTCAGACACCGGGGGCACCACCAGCCCAGCCGATTGCAGTTGCTCAGGACTATGCGGTTCCTATCTAAAAACATCATACGAACTTGATCACGTGATCAAAAAATAAAAATAACATCTAAAACTACGAATCGGACATCAAAACACATGAATTTCAAAGAAAAGTTCAAGAACCTCTGGAATTGCAACCAAGAGTCTGAATCCTATCAAACCAACTTCGAATGACACCAAATATCGCATGCAAGTTTCAAATAGCAAAATGGACCTATTCTACGTCCTAAATCAAATTCTGAACTTGATAGCCAAAAGTCAACCTACGCTTGAACTTGAGAAATGTTCAAAACCTCAAATTGTCAACTCTCGGCATAACAAGTCAAATCAACCTAGAGACCTCTGAATTCGGTTCCGGGCATACGCCTAGGTCCAAAATCATGATACAAACTTATCGGAGCCATCAAAATACCGTTTCGAGGTCATTTTCACAAAAGTCAAACTTTGGTTAATATTTCTAACTTAGGCTCCTAAACAATTAAAGGGCCCAAATCAACTCAAAACCTTCCCGAAACGAAGCTAACCAACCCCGCATGTCATAAAATCATAAATACACATGTGCGAAGTATCAAATGGGAAAACGTGGCTCAAATACATAAAATGGCTGGTCGGGTCGTTATATTTTACCCTTCTAAAAACAAACGTTTGTCCTCAAACGTGCATAGAGACATATCTGAGGTGATAAAAAATTAAGGAAAACGACTTTGCATGCCGTTCTCTATCTCTCAGGTCACCTCCTCGACCGGATGACCCCTCCATTGAACCTTCACTGAAGCAATGTACTTTCATCGCAACTTCCGGACTTGTGTGCCCAAGATATCCACCGGCTCCTCAACATAAGTCAAATCATGTCCTATTGGATAGATCTGATGTCTAATTGATGGGACATATCTCCATAATACTTCCAGACCATGGAAACATAGAACACCAGGTGGACCGCCGATAGGCTGGCTGGCAGTGCAAGCTTGTAGGCCACCTCACCAACTCTCGCAAGGATTTCAAAAGGACGGATATACCTAGGGCTCAACTTGCACTTCTTCCCGAATCTCATCACACCCTTCATGGGCGAAACCCAAAGCAAAAACCTCTATCCCACCATAAATGCTACATCACGAGTCCTCCGATCAACATAAATCTTCTGTCTATGCTGTTGTACGAAGTCGATCCTGAATCAACTTCACTCTGTCCAAGGTATCCCGAACCAAATCAATGCGCAACAACCTAATCTCACCCGGCTCAAACCAACCCACTGGAGAACAACACCGTCTCCCATATAGGACCATATAAGGGGCCATCTAAATACTCGATTGGTAGCTATTCTTGTAGGCGAATTCTACAAGTGGTAAGAAGTGATTCCATGAACCTCCGAAATCCGTAACACAGGCACGTAGCATATCCAAGATCTGAATCATGCGCTCAGACTATCCGTCCGTCTAGGGGTGAAATGATGTACTCAACTCAACCGGTGTGCCTAACTCACGCTGCACGGCCCTCCAGAAATGCGATGTGAACCGCGTGCCTTGATTAGAGATGATGGAAATCGGCACACTATGGAGACGAACAACCTCACGGATATAGATCTGAGCTAGTTACTCTAAAGAATAGGTAGTCACCACCAGAATAAAATGTGTCGATTTGGTCAGCCTATCTACAATAACCCATATTACGTCAAATTTCTTCAAAGTCCACGGGAGCCAAGAACCGAAATCCATTGTAATACACTCCCACTTCCACTCGGGAATCTCAAGTCTCTTAAGCAAACCTCCCGGACTCTGATGCTCATACTTCACCTGGTGGCAATTCATGCACCAAGCCACATACTCCACTATATCTTTCTTCATTGTTCTACACCAATAGTGCTGCCTCAAATCCTGATACATCTTAGCGTCGCAAACTGTGGGCCTCCTCAAGCATCAACTCATGCAAACCATCCATATTGGGCACACATATCCGGCGCTGCATCCACAACACTCCGTCATCTCCAATAGAAACCTCGTTGGCATGACCTTGATGCATTGTGTCCTGATGGACAAGCAAATGAGGGTCCTCACAATGACGCTCTCTGATGCGCTCATATAAAGAAGACCGAAAAACCACGCAAGCAAGAACCCGGCTGGGCTCTGTAACATCCAGTCTCACAAATTGATTGGCCAAAGGCCGAACATCCATGGCTATTGGCCTCTCTGTTGTATGCCAAACTGCCCATACACTCTGACTTTCTACTCAAGGCACCGCCACCACATTGGCCTTCCCGGGATGATACAGAATGGTGACATCATAGTCTTTCAGCAACTCTAACCATCTCCGTTGCCGCAAATTAAGACCTTTCACTTGAACCTATGCTGGATACCCCGGTGGTCGGTATAGACCTCACATGGAACACCGTACAGATAATGCCTTCAAATCTCCAATGTAGGAACAATAATTGCTAATCCCAAGTCATCAACCGGGTAAAAATCTAGGAAGATGGGGGACTCGGAGGCCTACAGACGCTGGCAGTTATAGCTTGAAGTCTCCACGCACGAACCCAAATCACTGATGCCTGGACTGGTTAGAGGTACCTGGATCAGCACAGAAAGATGTGCAGAAGCATAGTATGAGTACACCACAACGATACCCAATAAGCGCCAAGCCTAACCTCGGTAGAGTAGTGACGAGGTCAGGTTAAGGCCCTACTGAATAAATAAAAGACTGAACAAGTGTAAGGTAGTGTAATAATAACAGTAATGAAATTTAAACAACAAATAATGTATCAAGGTTAGCTACACGGAACTAAAGCAATTAGTGCAACACGGAGAAAATAATGAAAAATATGCTAAGGAAACAACAACTAAAGACAAGTGCAAACATGGAAAATGCCAACAACAGTCACTACTGAGGTACCGCCTCGTAGTCTCAAATCACAAGAATAAATCATAATCTTTCCTTATATTACCGCGGGAGCCTTTACATTTAGTTTTAAAAATTATTTTTTCCGAAATAGCATCCCGCGTTTTAGCCACCTTATTACACCGCATGACTTCTAGTAGTTCCCCTACTAGCCACGCATATGAAGCCTGCCTTATCTTGCCGTATAAGTTTCGACCCCAAAACCTTATACCATCATATGCGTATCAATATCAAAACATATCACAAATCGTATCTCAAGTGCACAATATCACAAATTGCCAGAGAAACCAAACAATAACAGTATTTTCACAGTAAAGAGCCAATGGCTCAACCACAATGTACACAAGAGTCTCTATCCATTAGAAAGCCTTTCCCTTGATTATCCAACTCCGAACGGCTCGAATCTAGCCAAGAAAACTTCATACGGTAAATATGAACTATAGAAAACTAATTCAATCATGAAGTACGATCTTTGCAAAGAATTAAAAAGTCAACCCAAAATGTAAACCCGGGCTCGCGTCTCGGAATCCAAACAAAATTATATAATCCGAACATCCATTCAATAATGAGTTCAAGCATATAAGAATTACTCAACTCAGGCCGCAAATCGCCTTTCAAATCCCCAAATTATAGCCTAAGAAGTTTCACAAAATTTCCAAAATTTCAAACTCCAAAATACTAATTTAATGATGAAACAACAATAGGTTCATGTAATTTAACCAAAATCGAGTTAGAAATTCTTACCCCAATGTTTCCCTTGAAAATCTCCCGAAATGTCGCCTCACACCGAGCTCTCCAAGTCCAAAAATGGATTATGAATGAAACCCTCGAAATTTCGCATTTTTTGCCCAGCAAATCCACTTCTCAAGCCTGGGGTCGCACCTGTGATGCCGCGCCTGGGGAAATTCCATCGCATGTACGAATTCTACTTAAATCTAGGAGTTTCGCTTTTGCAGACCATGGCTCGCACCTGTGAACCAGCTTTTGCGGAGAAGGAGACCGCACCCGCGGTCCTGTTCAAAGCCACCTCATCCTATTTTGCTTCTGCGGAAGAAATGGTCGCGCTTGTGGAGGTACACTTGCGCCTAGGGGTCCGCACCTGCGAGCCCAGCCCTGGGCTCTCCTTTCGCTTCTGTGCTTCACCTTCCGCACCTGCGATTCCGCACCCGCAGTCAATCCATCCGCAGATGCGATGACTCCAGCAGACCTGGGATTTCAGCAATTGGGCTAAGTCCAAAATTGATCCGGATTCAATGCGAATCATAGTCGGGGCCCCCGGGATCCCGTCCGAATACACCAAAAAGTTTCAAAACACATAACGGACCTAGTCAAAGCTAAAAATTAAATCAAACATCATCGATTCTACGAATCGCACCCCAAATTCAAGCCTATGAACTATGAACTTCCGACTTCCAAAACCAATGCCAATTTATATCAAAACAACTCCGATTGACTTCAAATTTGCGCACAAGTCATAAATAATATTACAGACCTATTCCAACTTCTGAAATCGGGATCCGACCCCGATGACAATAATGTCAACTCCCGATAAAACTGCTCAAATGCGCCGAAACGACCTACGAACCTCCAATAAATATCCGGACATACTCCTAAGTCAAAAATTACCATATGGGGCTATTGGAACCATCAAAACTCCATTCCGGAGTCGTCTATACAAAAGTCATACTACGGTCCACTTTTTCAACTTAAGACTCCAACCTAGGAACTATGTGTCCCATTTCTCTCCGAAACTCGCCAGACACCAAAACCAAACACTTCGGCAAGTCGCATAACCATAATTTAATATAGAGGAAGCAATAATTAGGCAATCGGGGCTAAAGTACTCAAAACGGCCCGGCTAGGTCGTTACATGTGCCTCGGGGTAATTCTTGTTTTAGGCCCATACGTTGGGAACAATTTTATTATTTGAGCTTTCATTGGTTCCTCCTTATTTGAGTTCATTCATATCTCATCGGTGCTTTGATTATGTTACTTCTTTATTAACCGTTTAGTACTTGTTGTCATTTGCGTATCTATTATATTGTTGTTGGTTGTATATCAATAATCTTTCTGTTGTTAGCCTTACATTGATGTTCATTCCATTTTTAGCTTCATGCATTTGTTGTACAAGTTTCTGCGTCTAGTATGTATCTTGACCTGGCCTCGTCACTACTCTATCGAGGTTATGCTTGATACATATTAGGTACCGTTGTGGTGTACTCATGCTACACTTCTGCACATTTTTGTATAAATTCAGGTATTTCTTATCGTGATATTGAGAGTAGCGTCTGCGCGATGGAGACTTCATGGTATACCTGCTTGACGCTCGCAAGCCTTGGAGTAACCATCTTACTTACTTATGCTACTGTTAAATTATAAATCAAAACTGTATAGTATTTAGAAATTCTAGTGTATTTCAGTAGAGCTTATAACTCCGTACTACCAGTTTTGGGAAATGTATAACTATTGGCCGTTGCAGTTATGTATGTCACTTACTGATTTGTGATTTAATGATTAAATAGTTCAATTTAGTTATTAACTCAGTATGCGTGATGCTTACCTAGTCTTAGAGAGTAAGTGCCATCACGACATCCTAAGGTAAGAATTTGGGATCGTAACAATTATATAATATGGTAGCCAATTATTATCTTTGATCGTAGCAATAAAATAATTTGCAGCAAAATATTATAGTATGAACTTTGGACCACAGCTATCTCCAAAAAGTACGTCATAACTTCTCCTTATTGTTTTTCTAGTTTTATACTCCTTTTCCGGAAGTAGTTAGGAGTATTATTTGTTTGGTGAAAATAATAATTAATAGTATGTGCAGGACTTGTTCTTCTTATTTGAAAGCTCCCTCATGTAAATAGTAAACCGTAATGTTGTTCCAGTGGAAATCTCTTGACCGTATCCACAAGATTAATTCATTAACTTAGTCATGAGCGACTGAGTTCTTATCAATTAATTCTTGAATTGCCGTAATAATTCTAGGAGGAAAATCATATAATATGACTGGCAATAATGAACCCTTCTCCAACGGTGAAAGCGGAACCAAGATTTTCACCAAGGAAAGCTAAAAAATATATAAAAAAGTAAATATATGAAGAAACCACAGGAATTCAATATACACATATATATAGTATATTCACATAAAAAATTTACCTAGCTACACAGTATAATTTTTTGACGAAGAGGTATCGTGGCTCCATCACGGGAGAAAGTGATTGATTTTTTTTTTTTTTTAAATATGTAGTACTTTTAATGAAATGAAAGTTTAGTTCCAGATTTTCTTTAAAAATCGATAATAAAAAAACACAAAGTGGAATAAGATTGAATATTCAAAGTATTCCTCCCTCAACTAGAGCCCAGAAAAAAGTTTAAAAGGACAAACCGAATTGAGATTGGGATCGATGCCTAACAATACCTTGTATATTAGCTTGAAGTCACAAGTAATATAGTATTAGACTTATTTAGACAATCTAAATACTAGGTTTGGTTTCAAATATATTTATCAAACAAGAGAAACGATCCATTCAAACTTGAGAAAATTGAGAAACTACTACGTCTGAAATTTTCTTGCATGAATTACATTAAAAATTATGTCTTTTCTTAGAAATTGTCTTAGTCTGGCTCATTCTTAAAAGAGTTGCTACACCTAGAACTATTGTTATAAAGCCAAAGTCAAAACATATCCTGTCAATAAATACCATCCACCATATATTATTTCCAGCACATATTACTATCAAAAGCAATACATAGAACTGCATTATAACAAACAAGAATGGCCTCACAAAGCCTCTTTTTTCTTCATGTTTTAGCCATTTTTTCCCTAACAAGTCTTGCATTTTCAGCCTCTCTTTCTCCTTATTACTACTACAGAATTTGTCCCAAGGCTTTGCCAACTATTAAAAGGGTGGTTGAGGATGCAGTTCGACAGGAGAGGCGAATGGGAGCCTCTTTACTGCGTCTACATTTTCATGATTGTTTTGTTAATGTGAGTTTTTTTTTTTCCTCCAAATTTTTGGCTTTTGTTATATGGTATATTTGTTACTAATGTCATTGTAATTATAGGGTTGTGACGCTTCTATTCTTCTAGATCAAACAGCCACTATTGATAGCGAGAAGACTGCCCTTGCTAATAACAATTCCGCCAGAGGATTTGAAGTAATAGACAGAATCAAGTCAGAGGTTGATAAAGCTTGTGGACGTCCAATTGTATCTTGTGCAGATATTTTAGCTGTTGCAGCTCGTGATTCAGTGGTTGCGGTGTGTATAACTCACTTTTCTCCTAATATCAGATTTCGACGTTTAAATTTCCTTAACCTAATGAAACTAATTTTAATAAGCACGAGAATATTTTCATGATTTTGGTATATTTTACAACTACATGAAAGCACAGAAATACTTTTTAGTGGAATAAGACTTATAATATACTCCTTCTATTCCATTTTATATGGCACATTTTTATTTTTAACATGTTCAAAAAAGAATGTAATACGTTTGTATATTAAAAAGATCTTTACTTTCAAAGTTCTTATTGTATCCTTTGCTCCTATTACTATTGAAATGTCATGGTATTTTTAAGACCACAGATTCTAAAAATACATATAGCATGTGTGACAAATATATATATATATATATATATTTGAACTTTTACCTATAACGTCAGATAAATTAAAGGGGTGGAGTATGCTGAATAAGGCTCAGATATCTGTATTTCCAAAATATGACTCGATTGACATGAAAAAATAAAACTATAACAGGTAGCCACCTTTATGCATACAGACGTTCGAATCTCAAACTTAGTGAAAGAAATTGAAATTGCTATATATATATAGAGACACACCTGATGTTACTTTCATATAGATTTGATATGTTTTAAATATGTTTTATATACAAACAAAGTACATTAAATATGTTTTATATACAGTTAGGAGGACCATCATGGAGAGTGCCACTAGGAAGAAGGGATTCAACTACAGCCAGCAGAGCACAAGCTAACAATGATATTCCATCCCCATTTATGGACTTACCTTCACTTATCAACAATTTCAAGAATCAAGGCTTAAATCAGAAAGACCTTGTTGCACTCTCTGGTGGCCATACATTAGGATTTGCTCAGTGTTTCACCTTCAGGGATCGCATTTACAATGACACTAAAAATATTGATTCTAATTTTGCAAGACAAAGACAATCTAGTTGTCCACGATCAGGAGGTGATTCCAATCGTGCACCCCTTGATCCAACTCCAGCATTTTTTGACTCAAAGTATTTTAGTAATTTGGTAGCAAAGAAAGGGCTTTTGCGATCTGATCAAGCTTTGTTTAGTGGAGGTCAAACTGGTAATCTTGTTAATACTTATAGCGCAAATCGTTGGATTTTCTCCAAGGATTTTGCTAATTCGATGATTAAGATGGGTAATATCAAGCCATTGACTGGGAGCCGAGGTCAGATTCGGGTGAATTGCAGGAAGGTGAACTAAGAGATGTTGACTATGCTGAAGAAATCAATCAAGTGTTTAAAGAATTTTACTGCTTTTTTTTTTTCTTTTCGAATTATTTGAGCTTGTTGTGAAGATGAATGAGTTTGTAATAAAGTTCAAGAACCCCTCTGTTCCATGTCTTGCTAGCTGCTTTGAAAATTGATTGCTTTTGTCCGAGTATAATTTGATATGCTAATGGCATTGTAAGTTCATAATTTATATTGATGAGTAAATTCAAGGTGCCGTGACGGATGATGAATAGTGCATGTTTTTTAGTATGTTTACATATTATTTCTTATGTGTGTTGGGGGAGATCACATGCTTACTGTTACGACCCCAAATCCCCACCTTAAGATGTCATGATGGCACCTAGTCTCTAAGAATAGGTAAGCCTAACATACACGAACAGAAACAACGACTAAAAACATGAAATAAAGTTGATAAGTCTCATAATAACTTCAATACAGAACCACAATATAATATTCCCAAAACCTGTTTAGACTAAGTCTTAAGGTCTAGAGAAATGTACTAAAATCTTTAGTATAATATTGTCATAATAGAGGATAAACAGTAATAAGAAAATGGCGGAAGGTGACCCCGAAGCCTACGAGCATCGGGTAGGTATACCTTGAAGTGTCCGGAAATAGCTGAATGATCACTAACGTCTGGCAGGAGGATATGTACCTGGATCTACACAAAAATATGCAGAAGCGTATTATGAGTACACCACAATGGTACCCAGTAAGTATCAAGTCTAACCTCAGTAGAGTAGTGACGAGTCTAGGTCAGGACACCTACTAGGACTAGAAAAACTGAATAGAGTATAATAAAGACCAATAACGGTAAACGAGGAAATGAATGATAACAAAGCAGTACAATAATGTAGGCTAATAAAAAAATTTAAGGCAAGAACGGCAACGAGAAGTGAACTCATGATGAGAACAACAAGTAATCTAATAAGAACAAATACATATAAGACAATGAAGAAAACAACTAAAACTGTTCAACTAACAAGCCTTTTTTACATGGAATGTACACAAGAATCACAATCGAGGTAGCACGCCTCATATTCACATTCTACAATTCCAATCACAATCTTTTCTTATATCACCGCATGAGCCTTGCAGTTATTTGTAAAAATATTTTTCCGAAATAGATACACGCGTTTTAGCCCCCTTATCTTACTGAGAGGCTTCAAGTAATTCTCTTACTAACAATGTGGTATAAATCCCAGCTTATCTCACTGCATGCGTATCAACCCCTATCCTTATACCACCGCATGCATTATGGGTGTTCAAAATCGAACCGAAACCGAAAATCGAGCCGAAATCGAAGCTTAATGGCTTATTGTTATCGGGTTAACGGTTTAACGGACAGGGAACAGATTGAAATTTTTTTATTAACGGCTTGTTGGTTTGGGGAGGATTATTCAATTTTTTTAACGGATAATCCTTTTCCCGTTAAGGATTGAACATGTAATAATAGTAGTAGAATTTTTTTATGGCATTACATGTTTTGGAACATATTCGAAAAAATCCGTAGACCAAGTCGGAGACACACGAAATCTTTTGCATTGCTACAAAAGCCAATCAGAAGGAAAGTATTGAGACATTACATTGAGAAAATTGCGGCCAAGAAGTTCAATGAGAGATTCTTCCACAGCTCACCCAACTGAAACTCTGAGACTTAAATCGCAGCAGCAAAGGCATAGGCCAAAAGGGATAACGTCCTAAAAATCTGCTGCAAACCACTGCTATTGATTCACTTTTATGGACTCTTAGTTTTAATCTGTTGGTGTGCATTCCACTGCAACGACATCCACACTATAGATGTGCCTGAGAGAAAATGGAACTCATTAAGACAGTCATAAGTTGTGTATGACTTGGAGCGAGTTCAAGTAATTGCACAGAAAGGAAAGAATGCGCTGATGCAGAAAGATAATAGCTAAATTTGGTAAATTGCTTCATGTGCAATATAGATTGAATTAGGCCGATAAACCGTCCGATAAGAGGTAAACCGATACCAATCCACCTGATATCTTATTGGGTGGCTAGCGCATTAATACATTTAAAAGCCGATAACCGATAAACCAAACCGTTAAGAGTAAATAACCGCCCAATCCGCCCGATAAGCAGCCCTAGCATGCGTATCCATATCACAACACAATAATCAACTTGCACCATATGTGCTCATATGCCACAACACTTTCTAGAATCAACAATACTAATGTTGCCACAACATATAGCCTATGGCTCAATCACAATGTGTATAAGAATCTCAATAACAATAAAATGAATGACGAATACTCAACAAGGAAAGATATCTTAACAATTAACAACTTCAACCTCAATATGATAATGACTTTCACAACTTCAACATCAATAACCCAACAAGAAGATATTCCACAAAATAATAACTTCAAGTAAGAGTAATTCAACAATAAAGGGGTAACAAGACAATAAGAGAGGTAGCAACTCCAACTAAAGTATAAAGGAGTGATTACAACAGCAAAGGATAGAAAAAATACTAACAATGTCAATTAGAGCATGTGAGAGGAGAATCAGCAATGAAAGATGTAACATGTTAAAAGAAACTCAATTAAATGCATGGAAGAAATCTAAAATTATAAACCGGTCAAAATATCACATATAACTCGTGTATAGACTCGTCACCTTGTGTACACGTCTTTCGCCTAGTACAATAATACAAACAACCCAAATCCTAAAGGGTAGTTCTTCCACACAAAGTTAGGCAATATACTTACCTCAACTAGGTCAATCAACCCTCAAAAATAGCTTTTCCCCTAAAATCGCCGCTGTACAACTCAAATCTAACAAAATGACTTAATATCATCAAACAATGTAAGGGAAAACAATTACGATAGATAATGCTATAATCATCATACATTTCCCAAAATGTCAACAAAAGTCAATCCCGGGTCTTTCCAGTCAAAACCCAAGTCCAATGGGTAGATTCTAAATATTCATAACCCCACGAGTCCATATATGTGTTTTATTTTCAAATCCGAGTCCAAATCGACTCTCAAAACCCAAATTTTTATTTTTTAAAACATTGATAGTAATTCACAAATTTCCTCTTTGATTCTCACAAATTTGATGTTAAATCTAGTATATAATCATGACATATTGTTGGAAATTGATTATAATCACTTACCCAATATTTGCTGATTAAAATCCCTTATCCAAATTGCCTACTACCGAGTTTAGGATTCTCAAATGAGTGAAAATGATATAAAATCCCAACTGCCAGCCCTTTCGGTTCAGCTGCATATGTCGCAATTGCGGCACTAGGATTGCAATTGCAAACCATTGCGGTTGCAAATAATGTCTCGTAATTGTGGCTGCTAGCAGCCTAAATGGGAAGTCGCAAATGCGACACAGGCTTTGCAATTGCTGAGCCTGCTCCCTTCGCAAGCATGATGGGTGATGTCGTATTGTCTTTATTCATTATGTTTATCCGTTTCATTGGTTGATGACTTATTTGACTGTCTTATGTTGTTATTCCAATTGTAGTTATCGTATCTTGTTCCCCTTTCGCATGTCCCCTCTCAATCGTACATATCTAATCTCTATTTGTTGTTATGTTGCACGTATATCGTCATTCATATAGGTTAAATTACGTGAGTGTCCTATCATAGCCTCGTCACTACCTCTTTGAGGTTAGGCTCGTCACTTACGGAGTACATTGGGTCGGTTGTACTCATACTATAGTCTGCACTTCTTGTGTAGATTTTGGTACTGGTCCTAGCTGTACGTGAGGTGCTAGGACCAGTACATTTGGAGACTCGAGGTAGATCTGCTAGCATTCGCAGGCATTGAAGTCCCCTTCCTCCTTCCTCATTTACTGTTCATTTCATTCGAAACAGTTGTATTTATTTTGGACTCTATTTGTAGAACTTCTAGAAACTCATGTACTTGTGACTCCAGATCCGGGTTGTACTTGGATATGTTTGTTATTATGCCACTTCGTACTTCATTTTAGTTTCACTTCAGTTTAATTCGTTTATTTGTTTGACGTGTTTAAAAATTGGCTTAAAAATTACTCTAATGTTGGCTTGCCTAGCGAGTGAAATATTAGGCGCTATCACGGTCCCGAAGATGGGAATTCCGGGTCATGACAAGTTGGTATCAGAATACTAGGTTGCCTAGGTCTCACGAGTCACGAGCAGGCTTAGTAGAGTCTAGAGGATCAGTACAGAGACGTCTGTACTTATCTTCCAAAGGCTATGAAGTTTAGGAACATATTTCACTTCTATTCGTCTTTGTCGTGTGATTTTATTCTATCATTGATGATTGAACTCTTCTATTCTTGTTCTCTCGCAGATGGTAAGAACATGTACTGCATCTACAGCTGGACAGAAGCCAGAGCCCCTAGTGGATGCTCCTACTAGGGTAGAGGTCGAGGCCGAGGTCGCGCCAGAGGCCGAGGCAGAGACAGAGCTCAGCCTAGAGCTTGAGCAACAGCACCAGCAGTGAAGCCTCATATAGATTTTGATGAGGAGGTTCCAGCTCAGGCTGTACCTGTTGGACCAACTCAGGTCCAGGAGGGGTTCATAGCCACTCCAATGCTTCAGGATGCTCTAGTCCATTTAGTGGGCCTTATGGACAGTGTGGCCAAGGCCGGTACATTTCGGGTAGCACCTGCCGTCTCTCAGACTGGAGGAGGAGCATAGACTCCCGCCACTCACACTCCAGAGAAGATGGCTCCCTAGTATTAGAGTCCAGCAACCCCACCAGTTGGGGTAGTTCATCCGGTTGTTACGGCACATGTCGGTGATAGGCCCGCCATGTCTTCAAGGCTTTATTGAGATTGTACAAGTTTACTAAGCTCTTTCCAGTTCACTTCAGTGGTGCACCTTTTGAGGACCCATAGTATAATCTTGACCGCTGCCATGAGGTGCTACGGAACATGGGTATAGTTGAGACCAATGGGGTCGATTTTGCTGTGTTTCAGAAGACAGATTTCACAAAGAAGTGGTGGAGAGATTATATGTTGACAAGACCAGCTAGGTCACCTGTACTAACTTGGGAGCAGCTCTCACAATTATTTCTAGAGAACTTCCTCCCTGTCATACTGAGGGAGGATTATCGCAGGCAGTTTGAGTGTCTCCAGCAAGGCAGTATGAATGTTATTCAGTACGAGACCCATTTTGTGGATCTAGCTCGTCATGCCCTCATTTTGCTTCCTACTGAGAGGGAGAGGGTGAGGTGGTTTTTTGATGGACTCACTTACACTATCATGCTACAAATGGCCAAGGAGACCGGGGTTGAGATATCCTTTCAGACACCTGCAAATGTTGCTAGGTGGATCGAGATGGTTCTTGCTCAGGAGAGGGGGCAGGGGTCTGATAAGAGGCCTCATCATTTTGATGGATTAAGTGGTGCGTCGTGTAGTGGTAGGGTTACTTTTGGTAGAGGCCATCCTCCCAAGCCGTTTCAGTCAGTGCTCCAGGCATCCCATAGTGCATCAGGGTGTTGTGGCCCTTATGTGTCTCATCCCGACCGCCTAGCCTATGGTGCACCACCAGCTCCTATTAGTGCACCTCCGTTCCAGAGTTTTCAGGGTGGTTTTCAGATCGACAGGGTCAGTTCCTAGGTCAGCACTCACAGCAGTCGAGGGCCTGTTATACTTGTGGTGATCCGAGGCACATTGCTAAATTTTGCCCTCAAGCACCGAGCAACACACAACACCAGGGTTCTCGTGCCATGGTTCCGGCACTAGTTGCTTCACCGCCCGCTCAACCATCTAGTGGCAGAGGTCAGGCAGCCAGAGGTGGAGGTCAGGCCACTAGAGGTAGGGATCAGGCCGTTAGAGGTGGAGGTCATCCAGTTAGAGGCCGTCCTAGAGACGTGGTTCAGAGTGGTAGGGCCCAACCCTGATGTTATTATTTCCCAGATAGGCCTAAGGCTAAGTCATCTAACGTTGTTATCACATGTATTGTTCCAACTTGCCATCGAGATGCATTAGTTCTATTAGATTCGAGCTCTACTTATTCCTATGTGTCATCCTATTTTTCTTCATATCTAGTTGTGCCTCGTGATTTTTGAGTGCTCCTGTGTATGTGTCCACACTTGTGGGAGATTCTATTGTAGTAGATCGTGTCGATTGCTCGTGTCTGGTTACTATTGGGAGTCTTGAGACTAGCATAGATCTCCTACTTATTTATATGGTATATTTTGATGTCATCTTGGGTATCGCTTGGATTTCACCTTATCATGCTATATTGGATTGTCACGCTAAGATAGTGACCTTAGCCTTACCGAGGTTGCCTCGATTAGAGTGGAGGGGGACTCTTAGCCATTCTGCCAGTAGGGTTATCTCTATGTGAAGGCTCGACGTATGGTCGAGAAGAGGTGTCTAATTTATTTGGCTTATATCCGAAATTCTAGTGCAGAGGTTCCTTCCATGGATTCAGTACTTGTTGTTCCTGAGTTTCCAGAGGTGTTTTCTGCAGATCTTCCAAGGATTCCACCGGACAAAGGTATTCACTTCTGCATTTCTGGTTTTTAAACTTCTGTTGTGATCTGGTGTTTTCTTCTCTCGAGATCGCGAAGAGTGGACTGGGCTGGGGGTGTACTTCCTTAATCACAAGCGAGGAGCAATGGGGGACTTACCCTTCGCGAACACGACCAGCTTCTTGTGAACGCATAGGGATTTGGACCTGGGAAGGGGCCAGTGTGTTACTCTACGCGAACGTGAGCCCAGGCTCATGAATGCGGAGGTGTGGGGGATTAAACTAACGCGACCGCGTAGAGTACCTTGCGATCGCGTAAGCCAAATAGGCAGTGCTCTTCGCGAACGCGTCAGGTTTATCACGATTGCGATGAACACCTGACGCCCAATCATTTAAACATTTCAAAATTGGGATTTCACCCATTTTTTATAACCTTTCAATTAGAGCTCGGCCTAGAGGCGATTTGGAGTAGAAATTTAAAACACCAATTTATAAGTCAATATACTTTAACTCATTTTCTTTCATTTCTAACTTCACCCATTAATTTCTAGCCTTAATCTTTGTTCTTCCATGGTAGAAAACTAGGGATTTAGGAAGAATTGAGAATTTTGCAAATTTGGGATTTAGACCCCAATTTAGGGTCAGACTTCGAATCTAATTACATAACCGTGCTTGAGGGTGAACGAGTAAATGGATTTTGGTTCGAATTTTGAGTTTTGACCAAGAGAGCCCGGAGTTGACTTTTTTTTACTTTTTGGGAAAAGTGTGAAAATCCTAACTTTATATATTGTAGTTGATTCCCTTAGCATTATTTAATGTTGTAGAGTCGATTGTGGTCAGATACGATTGGTTTGGATGTAGATTCTAGTGGAAAGGCCCCGTTATAGCTCTGAGCTGACTGTGGAGTGAGGTAAGTGTCAGGGTTAACCTTGAGTTGAGGGACTAGGACTTGTTTGCCTATTTGCTACGTGGTTAAATGTGTGGGTACAACGTATATGTGAGATGACGAGTACTTATACTTTGTTGTTGGGTTAAAGCATGCGGGTGGGACATGTTTCCTTGTAATTTATTACCTTCTTTAATACCTTTCTTTCCGTATTTATGAACTATTTGTGATGGTTGCATATTTTTGGAAGTTGAGGTTTGGTATCTTGGAACCATTATTGACGTAAAGTTTATTCTTGCTCATTCTTATATTTATTACTACATGGTAAGGTGGAGTGTTAAGGTACGAAGGGTGATGCCATGCTGTTTATTGCTTCATTTATTGATTAATACATAGTGAGGAAGAGAGTTAAAGCACGAAGGGTAATGTCGTGCCGTATTTATCGTTTCATGGAGAGGTTGAGAGTAAAAGCACGAAGGGTGATGCCGTGCCATTATTATTGTTTCATGGTGAGATTGAGAGTAAAAGCACTATGGGTGATGCCGTGCCGTATTTATTCATTATGTTTATCCGTTTTCATTGGTTGATGATTTATTTGACTATCTTATATTGTTATTCCTGTTGTATTTATCGTATCTTGTTCCCCTTTCTCATGTCCCCTCCCAATCGTACATATTTAATCTCTATTTGTTGTTAGGTTGCACATATATCTTCGTTTGCAAAGGTTAAATTATGTGGGTATGCTATCATAGCCTCGTCACTACCTCGTCGAGGTTAGTCTCGGTACTTACAGAGTACCTTAGGTCAGTTGTACTCATGCTACACTGCACTTCTTATGTAGATTTTGGTACAGGTCCCAGTTGTACGTGAGGTGCATCGGATTAGCACATTTAGAGACTCAAGGTAGATTTGCTGGCGTCCGCAAACCTTGAAGTCCCTTTCCTCCTTCCTTATTTACCGTTCATTTCATTTGAAACAGTTGTATTTATTTCAGACTCTGTTTGTAGAACTTCTAGAAGCTCGTGTACTTGTTACTCCAGATCCGGGTTGTACTTGGATATGTTGGTTATTATGCCGTTCCAGTTTAATTGGTTTATTTATTTAAACTGTTTAAAAATTGGCTTATGAATTACTCTAACATTGACTTGCCTAGCTAGTGAAATGTTAGGCGCCATCACGGTCCCGAAGGTGGGAATTCTGGGTCATGACAGGCACCAACCCCAAGTACGCTAAAGAAACAATTACGACAAAAAGCTGGGAGGATGCCTAGGGGTCGCGTGTTGCATGAACCGTACGTACACGACTCAACTTCTCCTTTTCGAGATAGGAGTGCTTAAGCCTGCCCCATACAAACCCTAATTGATATAAATACATGATAAAATGCCCCTTTGAATGGAGAGAGACTACTTTGAGGGTTAGACAACAACTAAGGATTTGAGAACATGCTAGGAGCAAGGAGAAAGATTCAACCACGAGTTTATCAAGATTCAACCATGATAAAATAATATTGTATGTATTGATTTTATATGGTACCACATGACCATGATACTAAGATGTATACAGTGTGTTAAAAGTGGGTAGTGTAATTGAGACAATTCTTAATTATGTAGATAATTAATTAATTGTGGAGATAATAATGATTAAGTGGATAAAGATCTTTTTGGGGCTGCCACTTGGCATCAATCTAAGCCAAAGTGGCACTAATAAGCATGATGAGTCATAAGGCATGTAATGCCTTGTTTACACGTACAAAATTCTTGGATTGAAAAGCTAGGCTAAGTCATTCTTGGTCTCTTTACTGATAAGTAACGTAAGGTTTTATAAGAAATTATTACTTCACAATTTTTAATTTGTGTTATGACATTTCTGGGGATAGTGGTTGGCGTATTAAAATGTGCAGTTTCAATCTATCAAAAAAAGAATTGCGACTTTGAGGTTCCCATAATATACAAAGGCTATATATTTGATAATTATTTATTGCTTTGAAGAAGAACTTTTTCTTGATTGTTCTATAGAATTTATACTATTACCCAAGGAAGATTGAGTAGATTGTGTTGGACTTTAAGCATTGGGCTTTAAAAACTTTAAGCATTGGGCTTTAATGACTAAGAGCGTGAATTGGAAAATGGTAGGAAATAAAATGGAGGGAAATGAAAATTTGAATCAAGTGAGCTTTTGTCATGAACTTTGTACCACATTGGTGAAAGACAACTACACTTGTGTTTATAAATATAGGGTCACTTCTTAGAGCTCTTAAAAGGAGTTGAAGAGAATGAACCCTCGCGCCGTCGTCGTCGCTCGGCTCGGCTCGGCTTCGGCTTCGGCTCGATAAGATCATTTTTTAGACAAAATTTATTTAATAATTAATTAAATGTCAGTCAGTTCATTAACGGAATTAACAGGAATCCAAAAAATGCTGCCTTTGCTGAACTTTGCTTTCCCTCCTGAACAGACATCACACCTCTTCCGATAATTGCCTATAAATTCTGAGGCATGGCTTCTTTTTCCACTCACTGAAAATCGAGAATTTCCTTCTGAATACTGCATTCTACTTTGCAGTCTCTCTCTCTCAAATTCGTAAGTGTGATTTTGCTCCGTTCTTTGAGTTTGTTGGTATCCTGCAGTTTGTATTGCCACTGTTGCAGGAAGGTTTATTCCGTTTCATCCTGGGAGGATTTAATCCATTACCTTGGCAATTTGTGAGGGGGTTAAAATTCCTTAAGGACACACAAGGAAATTGTGGACTCGAAATATTTCTTATCGTTTACAAATTTTCTGTTTCTTCTAACAGTTTTATTATTTCTGTTTTAACACAGTGTATTCTACAAGCTTAAGGAATTTTACTAACGTTTCTGTGTTGAAATATATATTAAACTTTTATCTATATTTTGTATACTGGTTTGGAGACTAAAGCTTTCGTGCTTTCTACTCCAATAATTGTTTTGTCCGGTTTAAAGTATATCAAAACTTTACCGGAATAATAAACTTTCCGGTACAGACTTCAAACGTTGGCAGATGAAGATGCTATTCTATCTAACTACACTAAGCCTGCAATGATACATCAAGGAGGATGTTCCAGCCGTGGGAGAAGATACTCCTGAGGCTGAACGATTTGTGGTGATTGAAGCATGGAAACATTCTGATTTCCTATGCAGAAACTACATTTTAAGTTGTTTGGAGGATGGATTGTATAATGTTTATAGCGTCATGGAAACTTCAAAAGAGTTATGGAACGCTCTTGAGAAAAAGTACAAGACCGAGGATGCTGGACTTAAGAAGTTCGTTTCTGCAAAAATTTTGGAGTTTAAAATGATTGACACTAGGTTGATCATCACTCAAGTCCAAGAATTACAAGTCATCGTGCATGACCGCCTTGCTGAAGGTATGACCCAAGTCAATAATTTTATTAATAATATTAATAGTGTTATTAATTATAAATGCGCTATTGAAGATATGGTCATAAATGAGGCGTTTCAAGTTGCTGCCATAATTGAAAAGTTACCTCCTTTATGGAAGGACTTTAAGAACTACTTGAAGCACAAGCGCAAAGAGATGACACTTGAGGATCTAATTGTTCGTCTAAGGATAGAAGAAGACAAAAAAAATGCTGAAAAGAAGTCACGTGGATACTCGACAATAATGGGAGCTAACATTGTTGAGGAAGCACCGGGAAATAAAAAGAAAAGAAAGCAGGCATTTGGACCAAAGAATTACCCGAACAAGAAGAAGTTCAAAGGTAGTTGTCACAACTGTGGAAAGTCTGGACATAAGGTCGTGGACTGTCGTGCACCAAAGAATGATGTACGAAAGAAGAAGAAGAAGAAGAATCAAGCTAACATGGTTGAAAATGTTGACGAAATGGAGGACTTGTGTGCCATGTTGTCTGAATGCAACTTGGTAGGAAATCCTAAATAATGGTGGATTGATTCTGGAGCCACCCACCATGTTTGTCCTAACAAAGAGTTATTTTCTTCTTATGCCCCCGCAGGACCCGACGAGACAATTTTCATGGCAAATTCGTCTACAGCCAAAATTGAAGGTGTTGGCGAGATTGCGTTGAAGATGACGCCGGAAAAAATTGTGACTCTAAACCAAGCTCTCCATGTTCCAGAAATTCGCAAGAATCTTGTGTCTACCTCACTTCTTGTCAAGAGTGGATTCAAATGTATTTTTGTTTCTAATAGTGTTGTACTAAGTAAGAATGATGTGTATGTAGGAAAAGGTTACCTGAATGAGGGCCTTTTTAAGCTAAATGTAATAGCAGTTCCTATCAATAAAGTTAATGCTTCTTCTTACTTACTTGAGTCAAACACTTTATGGCATGCACGCCTAGGTCACATCAACTTCAAAACATTGCAAAAAATGATAAATTTAGAAGTATTGCCAAAATTTGATTGCATTAATTCCAAATGTCAAATATGTGTGGAATCAAAGTATGCTAAGCATCCTTATAAGTCCATTGAAAGGAATTCAAGCCCTTTAGACTTAATTCACACAGATATTTGCGACATGAAGTCAACACCATCTCGCGGTGGGAAAAAGTATTTTATTACTTTTATTGACGATAGTACGAGATTTTGTTATGTTTATTTACTTAATAGTAAAGATGAAGCAATTGATGCTTTCAAGCAATACAAGAGTGAAGTTGAAACACAACTAAACAAAACGATCAAAATGATAAGAAGTGATAGGGGTGGCGAATATGAATCTCCTTTTGAAGAAATATGTTTGGAAAATGGCATTATTCACCAAACCGCTGCCCCTTACTCTCCACAATCTAATGGAATTGCGGAGAGAAAGAATCGAACGTTGAAAGAAATGATGAATGCGTTGTTAATAAGTTCTGGTTTACCACAGAACTTGTATGGGGGAAGCTATACTTACAGCTAACCGAATAATCAACCGTGTACCTCATAGTAAAACACAATCCATTCCTTATGAAAAATGGAAAGGAAGGAAGCCCAGCTTGAAATACTTCAAAGTGTGGTGGTGTTTAGCTAAGGTACAATTTCCTAAACCTAAAAGGGTTAAGATAGGTCCAAAAACGGTTGATTGTGTATTTATTGGAAATGTAACCAATAGCAAGGCATATCGTTTTCTGGTTCATAAATCAAAAAATCCTGAGATCCACGTTAATACAATAATAGAATCAGATAATGCTAAATTCTTTGAAACTATTTATCCATATAAAAAGGAAAGTGGATTGTACTACCAAAAGTCAAAACGACCTCGAGAGGAAACAACAGATAGTATGCCTAATGAGGAAAATCCGAGAAGAAGTAAACGTCAAAGAACATCAACTTCATTCATTCCAGATTTTCTGACTTTCCTGCTAGAAAATGAGCCTCGAACCTTCAAGGAAGCAATATCTTCCTCAGAAGCACAATATTGGAAAGAGATTGCCAATAGTGAAATAGAATCCATATTGAGCAACCACACCTAGGAATTGGTTGATCTTCCTCCAAGTAACAAAACTTTGGGTTCTAAATGGATTTTCAAGAAGAAAATGAAAGACGATGGTACTATTGACAAATACAAGGCAAGACTTGTTGTCAAAGAATTTAGACAGCGAGAAGGTCTTGACTATTTTGACACATACTCGCCGGTAACGAGAATTACATCCATTCGGATGCTAATAGCGTTAGCCGCCTTGTATGGTCTTCAAATCCATCAAATGGATGTAAAAACAGCCTTCTTAAATGGTGATCTAGAGGAAGAAATTTACATGAACCAACCTGAAGGGTTTGTGGTTCCGGGAAAAGAAAAAAAAGTGTGTCGGCTTGTTAAGTCCCTTTATGGACTAAAACAAGCACCCAAGCAATGACATGCGAAATTTGACCAAACAATGTTGTCAAATGGCTTTAATATGAATAAATGTGATAAATGTGTTTACATTAAGAACGTTCCAAATCATATAGTCATTGTTTACTTATATGTTGATGATATGCTAATATTGAGCAAAGACATTGCCGACATTCAGGCTACTAAGCGTATGCTTGCTAGTAAGTTTGATATGAAAGACTTAGGAGTTGCCGATGTAATTCTAGGAATTAAAATCCAGAGGACTCCTCAGGGTCTGGCTTTGTCTCAATCACATTACGTGAAAATGGTACTTGAAAAATTCAAAAACTTGGAATTTAGAAGTGCAAGAACTCCAATTGACTTAAACGATCATCTTGAAAAGAATAAAGGTGAATGCACGTCTCAATTGGATTATTCTCGTGTGTTGGGAAGCTTAATGTATATCATGAACTGTACACGTCCTGATATAGCTTGTGCAATAAGTAAACTTAGTCGATTCACAAATAATCCCAACAAACATCACCGGGTGGCAATGAAACGAGTTCTGGAGGATGCTGGACTTAAGAAGATTGTTGCTGCAAATTTTTTGGAGTTTAAAATGATTGACACTAGGTCGATCATCACTCAAGTCCAAGAATTACAAGTCATCGTGCATGACCTCCTTGCTGAAGGTATGACCCAAGTCAATAATTTTATTAATAATATTAATAGTGTTATTAATTATAAATTCGTTTTTTAAGGTATGGTCATAAATGAGGCGTTTCAAGTTGCTGCCTTCATTGAAAAGTTACCTCCTTTATGGAAGGACTTTAAGAACTACTTGAAGCACAAGCGCAAAGAGATGACACTTGAGGATCAAATTATTCGTCTAAGGATAGAAGAAGACAACAAAAATGCTGAAAAGAAGTCACGTGGCTACTCGGCAATAATGGGAGCTAACATTATTGAGGAAGCACCGGGAAATAAAAAGAAAAGAAAGCATGCATCTGGACCAAAGAATTACCCGAACAAGAAGAAGTTCAAAGGTAGTTGTAACAACTGTGGAAAGTCTGGACATAAGGCCGTGGACTGTCGTGCACCAAAGAATGATGTACAAAAGAAGAAGAAGAAGAAGAATCAAGCTAATATGGTTGAAAATGTTGACGAAATGGAGTACTTGTGTGCCATGTTGTCTGAATGCAACTTGGTAGCTAATCCTAAAGAATGGTGGATTCATTCTGGAGCCACCCGCCATGTTTGTGCTAATAAGGAGTTATTTTCTTCTTATGCCCCCGCAGGACCCGACGAGACAATTTTCATGGGAAATTCGTCTACACCCAAAATTGAAGGAGTTGGCAAGATTGCGTTGAAGATGACGTCGGGAAAAATTGCGATTCTAAACCAAGTTCTCCATGTTCCAGAAATTCGCAAGAATATTGTGTCTACCTCACTTCTTGTCAAGAATGGATTCAAATGTATTTTTGTTTCTAATAGTGTTGTACTAAGTATGAATGATGTGTATGTAGGAAAAAGGTTACCTGAATGAGGGCCTTTTTAAGCTAAATGTAATAGCAGTTCCTCAATAAAGTTAATGTTTCTTCTTACTTACTTGAGTCAAACACTTTATGGCATGCACGCCTAGGTCACATCAACTTCAAAACATTGCGAAAAATGATAAATTTAGAAGTATTGCCAAAATTTGATTGCATTAATTCCAAATGTCAAATATGTGTGGAATCAAAGTATGCTAAGCATCCTTATAAGTCCGTTGAAAGGAATTCAATCCCTTTAGACTTAATTCACACAGATATTTGCGACATGAAGTCCACACCATCTCGCGGTGGGAAAAAGTATTTTATTACTTTTATTGACGATAGTACGAGATATTGCTATGTTTATTTAATTAATAGTAAAGATGAAGCAATTGATGCTTTCAAGCAATACAAGAGTGAAGTTGAAACGCATCTAAACAAAACGATCAAAATGATAAGAAGTGATAGGGGTGGCGAATATGAATCTCCTTTTGAAGAAATATGTTTCGAAAATGGCATTATTCATCAAACCACTGCCCCTTACTCTCCACAATCTAATGGAATTGCGGAGAGAAAGAATCGAACGTCGAAAGAAATGATGAATGCGTTGTTAATAAGTTATGGTTTACCACAGAACTTGTGGGGGGAAGCCATACATATAGCTAACCGAATAATCAACCGTGTACCTCATAGTAAAACACAGTTCATTCCTTATGAAAAATGGAAAGGAAGGAAGCCAGCTTGAAATACTTCAAAGTGTGGGGGTGTTTAGCTAAGGTACAAGTTCCTAAACCTAAAAGGGTTAAGATAGGTCCAAAAACGGTTGATTGTGTATTTATTAGATATGTAACCAATAGCAAGGCATATCGTTTTCTGGTTCATAAATCAGAAAATCCTGAGATCCACGTTAATACAATAATAGAATCAGATAATGCTGAATTCTTTGAAACAAATTATCCATATAAAAAGGAAAGTGAATTGTCCTACCAAAAGTCAAAACGACCTCGGGAGGAAACAACAGATAGTATGCCTAATGAGGAAAATCCGAGAAGAAGTAAACGTCAAAGAACATCTACTTCATTCGGTCCAGATTTTCTGACTTTCCTGCTAGAAAACGAGCCTCAAACCTTCAAGGAAGCGATGTCTTCCTCTGAAGCACAATATTGGAAAGAGGGTGTCAATAGTGAAATAGAATCCATATTGAGCAACCACACCTAGGAATTGGTTGATTTTCCTCCAGGTAACAAAACATTGGGTTCTAAATGGATTTTCAAGAAGAAAATGAAAGACGATGGTACTATTGACAAATACAAGGCAAGACTTGTTGCCAAAGGATTTAGACAGAGAGAAGGTCTTGACTATTTTGACACATACTCGCCGGTAACGAGAATTACAACCATTCAGATGCTAATAGCGTTAACCGCCTTGTATGGTCTTCAAATCCATCAAATGGATATAAAAACAGCCTTCTTAAATGGTGATCTAGAGGAAGAAATTTACATGAACCAACCTGAAGGGTTTGTGGTTCCGGGAAAAGAAAAAAAGGTGTGTCAACTTGTTAAGTCCCTTTATGGACTAAAACAAGCACCCAAGCAATGGCATGCGAAATTTGACCAAACAATGTTGTCAAATGGCTTTAAGATTAATGAATGTGATAAATGTGTTTACATTAAGAACGTTCCAAATCATATAGTCATTGTTTGCTTATATGTTGATGATATGCTAATAATGAGCAACGACATTGCCGACATTCAAGCTACTAAGCGTATGCTTGCTAGTAAGTTTGATATGAAAGACTTAGGAGTTTCCGATGTAATTCTAGGAATTAAAATCCAGAGGACTCCTCAGGGTCTGGCTTTGTGAAAATCACATTACGTGAAAATGGTACTTGAAAAATTCAAACACTTGGAATTTCGAAGTGCAAGAACTCCAATTGACTTAAACCATCATGTTGAAAAGAATAAAGGTGAAAGCACGTCCCAATTGGATTATGCTCGTGTGTTGGGAAGCTTAATGTATATCATGAACTGTACACGTCCTGATATAGCTTGTGCAATAAGTAAACTTAGTCGATTCATAAATAATCCCAACAAACATCACTGGGTTGCAATGAAACGAGTTCTGGGATATTTGGAATATACCCAAGATTATGCTTTGCACTACAATAAATATCCTGCGGTTATCAAAGGATATAGTGATGCAAAGTGGATAACCGGCTCAACAGAAACAAAGTCCACAAGTGGATATGTTTTTATTGTTGGCAGTGGAGCAGTATCTTGGAAGTCTTCCAAACAGACGTGCATCGCTCGCTCTACAATGGAATCAGAGTTTATAGCTTTAGATAAAGCCGGTGAAGAAGCTGAATGGCTTCGAAATTTCTTAGAAGACATGCCGTTCTGGCCAAAACCTTTGGCTCCTATATGCATACATTGCGATAATGAGGCTGCAATAGGACGGGCAGGGAGCGTTATGTATACCGGAAAGTCTCGTCATATACGATGAAGACATAACACCGTTAGACAACTACTTTCTAGTGGAATTATCACTATTGACTATGTAAGATCAAAGGATAATGTGGCGGATCCGCTTACAAAAGGCTTAACTAGTGAGGGAGTTGAGAAATCATCTAAGGGAATTGGACTATGGCCGAGGACAGGTCATCATAGTGGTAACTCTACCTAGAATTTTGGATATTCCGAGATCTAGGTTCAAGGAGCTCAAACAAAGTTGTGATTGACCGGTTCAACATTGTCAAAGTAAAATATTTGGTCCCTTCTCATGATGATGACAATGTTTAGTAACTAGGATAGAACTTTACACGTTCTTTAATGATTACCTAAGTTTGATGTGGTGTCAATCTAAAGGATTACATGTTTAGGAATCACCTATGTAAGTGTGAAGTGGAAGCCGCTTCAATGAGAATTCTGTAAGGCCAATTCTCTACGCACTTATGAAACCAGGTGGTGTTCATGGCTGAAACGAACACAAAAATGAGAACCAAAAGACGGTTAAGGGTTGGTTGTGTGACATATGGTTGTCTAGGTATACACTAAAGTTCGACAGTTAAAAGATATCAAATCTACCGATTGACCGAGTATATCCGACATATGTTCACTACGGAAAGTTCAAAGGGAAACCTACTTATCCAGATGCATTTAATCCTTACTTACAAATCACACAGCTTTCATCTATGATCATTCTTGTTACAGCCATTCCCATTCATGTGGGGGATTGTTGGACTTTAAGCATTGGGCTTTAAAGACTTTAAGCATTGGGCTTTAAAGACTAAGAGTGTGAATTGGGAAATGGTGAGAAATAAAATGGAGGGAAATAAAAATTTGAATCAAGTGAGCTTTTGTCATGAACTTTGTACCACATTGGTGAAAGAAAACTACACTTGTGTGTATAAATATAGGATCACTTCTTAGAGCTCTTAGAAGGAGTTGAAGAGAATGAACTCTCGCAGCGTCATCGTTGCTCGCTCGGCTCGGCTTCGGCTTTGGCTTTGGCTTTGGATTTGGATTTGGATTTGGATTTGTCAAATGATCGATCGATAAGATTATCTAATGGACAAAATTTATTTAATTAATTATTTAATAATTAATTGAATGCCAGTCAGTTCATTAACGGAATTAACTGGAATCCAAAAAATGCAGCCTTTGCTGAACGTTGCTTTCCCTCCTGAACAGATATTTTTTCCTGAATAGACATCACACCTCTTCCAATAATTGCCTATAAATTCTGAGGCTTGGCTTCTTTTTCCGCTCATTGAAAATCGAGAATTTCCTTCTGAATACTGAATTCCACTTCGCAGTCTCTCTCTCTCTCAAATTTGTATGTGTGATTTTACTCTGTTCTTTGAGTTCGTTGGTATCCTGCAGTTTGTATTGCCACTGTTGCAGGAAGGTTTATTCCATTTAATTCTGGGAGGATTTAATCCATTACCTTGGCAATTTGTAAGGGGTTAAAATTCCTTAAGGACACACAAGGAAATTGTGGACTCGGAATATTTCTTATCGTTTACAAATTTTCTGTTTCTTCTAACAGTTTTATTATTTCTGTTTTAACACAGTGTATTCTACAGATTGGTTATACAACTTGTTATGTGTACCTCTGTTGAAGCATCCGTGATAGAAGAGTCAAGATACTTGGAGAGTTTTATGATGAAGTAATTTGGAGAGCTCCATTGATTTATCATATTAAGAATAATAGAAGAAATTGGTGGACACTTGAATGAAAGAATATAGACCTCTTGCATCTGTATATGTATCAAAAAAACTGTATGATGCGTTCCTTATCCAAATCACATAAGTAACATCATTTTGGGGATCGAAAGGTTTTGGCAAAGATTTTCTTTGAGCAAGGTGATGGTGTTAAGCTTTTCGTACGACTTGTTCCATGTTTTGTCGCAATTCATGTGTGTTAGAAGTGTGTCAAGAAAATCGACCCAGGTATGTTAAGGCTATCCCTTCTTTCTTTTGGCATGATCTATACGGTATGAATGAAATGAGAAAATTCCCAACTTCCATAAATGACTCTATTCATAGAAGTATTATAGGTGCCTATGTTCTTGATTCTCCATGTGTCCTATTATTCTTTCATCTATTCATAGGTCTCAGAAAATACGTAAGTTGATAATGTTTACTTCATGAAATTAATCAGAGGCATAATGGTCTTATGACGTTCCGAAATATTTTATTAACGTACTTCTCATGTATTGCATTCATTTAGATATACATTGACCCATGACCCGATGGCGTTATATATATATATATATATATATATATATATATATATATATATATATATATATATATATAAATGGGATATGGGGTATGGAAAAAGGTTACGGCGTTATATACGCACCACCACCTGATTAGCTGGTATACGTTGATAATTTGCCAACAGTGGCCAAGATGATATGATGGGATGCCCTCAGAGGCTTGATGATGTTATGTACGTACTAACCTATGCATTACACGACATTGATATGCATATGCATGACATTATTAATATTACAAAGCTATCCAGACTTACAGGTTGAGTCCTTTACTCCATGTTTCTTCCATGTCCTTTATATACTGATTTACATGCCTTACATACTCAGTAAATTATTCGTAGTGACGTCCTTTTGTTGGGGATGGTGCATTCATGCCTGCAGGTATAGATAATCAGTTTGACGAGCTTTCATAGTAGGCGAGATTGGCTTCAGCGAAGGATCAGTAAGACTCCACCTCATTCGGAGTGCAGCCGAGTCTATGAGTCATCGTGTCGAAGTTTTTCTACAGACTTATGGGAAGGCTGGTACCCTGTCCCATTTGATGTCAAATAATCATAGAGGCTTTGTAGACAGATGTTCATTTTGTATAGTATGTCAGAGGCCTTGACGGCCCATATGTATTCATGTTTTAAGAAAAATGGTTTAGTGATATAGTGTTTTCCCACTGATAGTTATGCATTACGAGTTGTGGCCATGTTGGCCCATGGTTGTAACAAAGAAAATAAATGAGTTATAGAGTGGTCCGCTCGGGCCAGTACGGCACCGGGTGCCAGCCACGCCTCCCTAGGGTTGGGGCGTGACAATAAGGAATTCCGGATGCTAGAAATTGGGTTCTAAGGCTTACGGACTAAGGTTAAAGTAATGAACTTCAATTATGATGTATTGTCAAACTTACATGGATTGGGCTGATGTGGGATCACCCACGGGTATGTGCATGGTAAGGTTACATAGCGGTTTGATGGCTTTAGAACGACTCTAGGCACATCCGAGGACGAACGTATGTTTAAGTGGGGGAGAATGTAACGACCTGACTAGTTGTTTTGAGCATTTGTGTTTCGTTCAGCTATTTGAAGTCTCGAGTAGCTTCATATGATGTATTATGACTTGTGTGAATCGTCGGTCTTGGTTTTCATGTGATTCAGAAGTGATTTGGTAGAATGAATTTCATGTTTGAAGCTTTAAGTTGGAGGATTTGACCAAGTTTTACTTTTGTGTATTTGACCCCGGATCGGAGTTTCGATGGTCCCGTTAGGTCCGGATGGTGATTTTGGACTCGGGCATGTGCGCGAATTTGCATTTGGATATTTCTAGAAGGTTTCTGCACTAATTGGTGAAACATGGAAATTTGAAGGTTTGAAATATTCATAAGTTTGACCTGCATTTTACTTTGATGATATCGGGTTCGGATTGTGGTCTCGGGAATTGGAATAGCTTTGTTATGACATTTGGAACCAGTGTGCAAAATTTGGATTCATTCCGGGTTGATTTGATATGTTTCGGAACGAGATTCATAAGTTGAAAGATTCAAAGTTCATTAAGTTGAATTGAGGTGCGATTCGTTGTTTTGATGTTGTTATGTGTGATCTGAGGCCTCGGGTAGGTCCGTGTTATGTTATGGGACTTATTGATATATTCGGATAGGGTCCCAAGTAGCTCATGTGAAATGCGGACGTGTTTCGGATCATTTTTTCCATTCATGTGAGATGGCTGGTTCTGCTGGACCTGATGTGGTCGCACCTGCGGGGTAATAGGCGAAAGTGCGATGGCCGCAGATGCGGTATCGTAGGCGCAGAAGCGAAGAAAGGCTAGATTGGGGAAAACTGCAGAAGCTAAGTGATTGGCGTATATGTGCGTCCGTAGGAACAAGAATTCGATCGCAACAGCAGATTGGAGCTTATTTGGGAGATTTCGCAGATGCGGATTTTAGCCTCGCACCTGCGATTGTGCAAAGGCGAAACTGTGTCCGCAGGTACGAGAGGTCCGCTGGCTAGTGGAGTCCGCAAAAGCGAAGTTCTTATCGCAGAAACGGCACCGTAGAAGCGACTATTGTCATCGCAGATGCGAAAGGGCCTGGGCAAAACCTATATTTCGAGGTTAGAGTCATTTTATCATATTTTGAGATTTGGGGCTCGGATTGAGATGATTTTTTAGGCGATTTTAACCACGTGTGTAGAGTAAGTGTTCTCTACTCGGTTTTGATTATATTTCATGAAACTCTCTTCATTTTTGTAATTGGATTATGAATTTTATAGAGAAGTTTGGGGGATTTGTCTAACATTTCATAAAATGAATTTTCGAGTTTTGAACATCGATTTGAAGTGGGATTTGAGTGAAACTAGTATGTTTGGATTCAGAATTGAATGGGTTGTTGTAACGACCCGGCCGGTCGTTTTTAGAATTTACGCCCCGATCCCCTATTAACTGCTTTCCCTGTGCTTGTTTCTACTATTGTGAGTTGCCGGGAAGATTTATTTGGAAATTCGGAGAGTTTTGGGACACTTAGTCCCTAAATGAGAGCTTATGTTTTGGGAATTTGACCGTAGTTAGAACAGTGTAAAGAAGGCCTCGGAATGGAATTTCGATGGTTCCATTAGCTCCGTTGGGTGATTTCGGGCTTAGGAGCGTGTTCGGATTGTGTTTTGGAGGTCCGTAGCTAAATTAGGCTTGAAATGCCGAAAGCTGGATTTTTGAAGTTTCCGATTCGGTAGTGAGATTTTGATCCGAGGGTTGGAATGAAATTCTGGAAGTTGAAGTAGCTCCGTAGGGTTTAATGTGACGTGTGTGCAAAATTTCAGGTCATTCAGACTAGGTTTGATAGACTTTTTGATCGAAAGCGTAAATTTGGAGTTTTTGAAGTTCTTAGGCTTGAATCCGATGTTAAATTGGTGTTTTAATGTCATTTTGAGCGTTCCGAAGGTTGGAACAAGTTTGAATGATGTTTTAGGATTGGTTGGCATGTTTGGTTGAGGTCCCGGGGGCCTCGGGTGAGTTTCGGGTGCTTGGTAGAAGTTGAATTGGACTTAGGGAGATTTTTGCATTGTTAAACCTGTCATAACTGCACCTGCATGTGTGGGACCGCAGGTGCGGCGCCGCAGAAGCGGCTATTGGACCGCAGAAGCGGAGATTTGGTCCAGCACCACGAGCCGCAGGTGCAAGAAGGGTAACGCACCTGCGAGACCGCAGGTGCGGAAGGTCTGCCGCAGAAGCGGAAAATGGATTTAAGTGAAATGTCGCAGATGTGACCATGTCCTCGAAGAAGCGGGACCGCTAATGCGGTCGCAGAGCCGCAGAAGCGGATTAGCTGGGCAGAAACATATAAATTCTTGCCTTCGCGAATTTGAGCTATTTTTCACCTCTTTTCAAACGGGAAGAAGCCTTGGGAGCATTTTCAAGAAAGATTTTTAGAGGAATTCATTGGGGCAAGATCTTTGGTCCCTAAACCCGTTATTGGGGTGATTTTTATCATTTTAAACATGAAATTTGAGGGAAAATCAGTGGTAAATTGAGGGTTAGGGCTTGATTAGTTAGAGACCTTTGAGTGATGATTTGGGGGACCATTTGAGGTCCGATTTTAGTACTTTTGGTATGCATGAACTCGTGAGAGTGCGAGGTTTTTGAAAATATAAATTTAACCCGATTCCGAGACGTGAGCCCGAGGGGCATTTTGGTCATTTTACCTAATTTCGCGTATTAGCTTAGAATTTATTTGTAGAATCAGTTACTTGAAGTGTTATTTACATTATGCAATTGAGTTGAATAGATTTGGGCCATTTGGAGTCGGATACTCATGGCAAGAACGTGGTTTCGGGTTGATTTGGAGCCGGTTCGAGGTAAGTGGCTTGTCTAACCTTGTGTGGGTGAACCTCCCCTTAGGATTTGGTATTATTGATGTTTGAAATGCCTTGTACGTAAGGTGACGAGTGCGTACTTGTGCTAATTGTTGAAAAATCTGGTTTCAATTAAGTACTTAGAATTGTGTTTTTCCTTTCCTGTTCATACTACTTGCAAGTTAAGTCTGTAGTTAGCTTAGGGAAGCATGTCTAATTGACTTAACTGCTTATTTGTTCTACTGCTCTATTTGAATTATGTGCAGCATGCTAGGTTAGAAATACTTGCTTTACCTTGGTATGAAATTTGATTGAATTGAGTATTCTTCTTGTTGCTGCTGTGTATTTACTTTGGGACTACAGGACGTTATGCCGGGAGATCCCCCTATATGTTCACTTTGGGACTACAGGGTTGTATTCCGGTAGATCCCCCTGCACTTTTACATTGGAACTACGGGATTTGCACCCGGTAGATTCCCTCAGTATTGAGTATTTATATTTGGGATTACGAATGTGGTATTCCGGTAGATCCCCGCGCATTTATGAGTTGGACTACGGGACTGCACCCGGGAGATCCACTGGATATTTATATTTGGGGACTACAGGACGGTATCCTGGGAGATCCCCGGTTGTTTTCTCTACGTTGAGCTGTCTGGTCTTTCCGTGATTACCTTGTTCTGTTAGAGTTGTTGTTGTTCTTTTACCTTGTGTTAGCTTTTACTATTGCACTTAAGTATACTGTCTTATTCTACAGTGCTATTATATCTTGCATTTCCTTTAACCTTAGTAGGGCCCTGACATTCCTCGTCACTCCCGACCGAGGTTAGGCTTGGTACTTACTGAGTACCGATGTGGTGTACTCATGCCCTTCCTGCGCATGTTTTTCATGTGCAGATCCAGGTTCTTCGACTCAGTCCTACCATCCTAGAGGCGGAGCAATCCATCAGAGACTTCGAGGTATGTCTGCCGCGTCCGCAGATCGAGGAGTCCCTCTCCATTCTGGCTCATAGTATTAGGCCTTTGTATTTACTTTTGTTTAGTCACTCTGGAGTTAGAACACTGTAGTTATTACATAGCTTGTGATTCATGAGATTCCATGTTTTGGGAAAATGTAGTTCATTGTAAGAGTTTGATTTGTATTATTTCTGCAGTTTGGATAGTTTATTTCTGTTATTTCTTTTCCCGCAAATTGTTTGGCGTACCTAGTCGTAGAGACTAGTTTCCATCACGACAGTTCACGGAGGGCGAACTGGGGTCGTGACAGTTGTGAGATTTTGTGAGTTTTTTTCAGGTTCCGAGGTGCGATCCTAGGTTTGTCTTTTTGGTTGATTTTTGGCTTTTGATTAAAGATTGTACCTTTATAGATTGGGTTTGATTCCTATGCCATTATTTGATGTTCTTGAGTTGTTTTTGGCTAGATTGAGTCATTCGAAGGTCTGTACGCTCGGGATGGCATTTTTTGTGTATCGTTTGACTTGCTTGGCATTAGATTCGGCTTGTTCGATGTAAGTATGATTTCTAAACTTGGTGATGATGGTAAGAATCTCGGAATATACGTGTTATGTGTTTAGTGTTGAGGTGATGCACATGCTAGGTGACGGGTGTGTGGGCGTGCACCGTGTGAATTATGACTCGATTGATTATGTCATATTGTGAAGTTACCTAATCTTGTTTTTATCCATGAAATCTCTACGTGCTAGAGTAATTGAGTTGTGATCTATGTTAGAAACCATGTTTATGCTAGATGCTTATTCTGTTAGGACCCACTAAGGTCATATATGCTGTTGAGTTATTTGCTTAAATTGCAGTTACTTACTTAGTCATACTCATTCATTTGTATATCATATCTCAGTCTCTATTTCCATTTATTGATACATCATAAAATCATTTTTTGGGATGGTTTTCATCACATTGTGAGCCCAAGAGACTAAAGGGACTGATGATTGAGCTAGGGCCTGAGGGCCAGATTGTGAGTGATTCATGATAGGATCTGGCTGCACGCCCTAGCAGGTATTATTGATTCACGACGGGATCAGGCTGCATGCCGCAATAGGCTTTATTCATTCATTATGGGATCGGGATGCTCGTCCCAATAGATTTTGTTTGCACTTGGGCATGATCCGCCCCTCCGGAGTCTGCACACCACAGTGAGCGTAGTTGCTATTGATTCATGATGGGATCGAGCTACACGCCGCAGCGAGTACTGTGCAGTGCTGAGTGACTGAGTGAGCTGAGTATTGAGCGTGATGAGTGGGAGTGTGAGACAGTGAGATTGAGTACTCTAAGAGTGTGAGTACATGAGTTCATCACTATGATGCATTGCATTTGACATGCATACTTCACATACAGGCATGGAGATGCATTTCCTCATGCTACACTATTTTGTGACATTGATGATTTCACATGCACATAGACATGTAGGCATAGAGAAGTACTTTCTTCATGCTATCTGATAATGAAACATCTTATTTATTATTCAAAGGTTTTGAGAAAGATTCACAGTTTTTCTGACTTACTCATACTTTGGTGATTTCGGTGAAAGATTTGGGTTTTACTGTTATACCTGAAAAGCATGACTAATTTCCGTAACTGTGAACGAGCAGAGCATCATATTTTTGAGTCATTGCTTCTACTACTTTTTCTTATATTGTTACAAATTGTTCTTGGCTATTGGTGGGGTACTATGACCTTTGTCCAAGCTTGTCACTGCTTGCAACCTAAGGTTTGCTTGTTACTTATTGTTAAAATGGGGTCGGTTGTACATACTATACTTCTGCACCTTGCTTGTGGATTTTGGATGCTGATGTTGCTGTGTATGGAGGGAGCTGGAATTGAAGGGTACCTGTGTTCCTGTCATAGTTGCCTCTTGTTCTTCGTAGCTTTAGCATTTTTAGTTTGTTCATGTATATTTCATACAAATGATGTATTTGTTTCATACCAGCTTCGTAAACTCTAAATCTTAGAAGCTCATGATTTGTACTACCGGTCCTTGGGGAATTCTATGTAGAAAAGTTCAGTTATGTTATCTTTATTTCTCTTAGTAAATGTCTTTTGAATTGGATTGTTGCTAATTGGCTTACCTAGTGGGTTGGGTTAGATGCCATCACAACTAGTTGGATTTTGGGTCATGACAGTTCAGCTATCTGAAGTCTTGATTAGCTTCATAGGATGTATTATGACTTGTGTGAATCGTCGGTCTTGGTTTTCAGGTGATTCAGAAGTGATTTGGTAGAATGAATTTCATGTTTGAAGCTTTAAGTTTGAGGAGTTGACCAAGTTTTACTTTTGTGTATTTGACCCCGGATTGGAGTTTTGATGGTTCCGTTAGGTTTGGATGGTGATTCTAGACTCGGGCATGTGCCCGAATTTGCATTTGGGTATTTCTAGAAGGTTACGGCACTAATTGACGAAAGTTTGAAATTTGAAGGTTTGGAATGTTCATAAGTTGTACCCGCAGTTGACTTTGATTATATCACGTTCGGAATGTAGTCCCTGGAATTGGAATAGCTTCTATATGACATTTGGGACTAGTGTGAAATATTTGGGTTAATTCTGGATTTATTTGATATGCTTCGGCACGAGATTCATAAGTTGAAAGATTCAAAGTTCATTAAGTTGAATTGAGGTGGAATTCGTCGTTTTGATGTTGTTATGTGTGATTTGAGGCCTCGAGTAGGTCCGTGTTATGTTATGGGACTTGTTGGAAAATTCGGACGGGGTCCGAAGTGGCTCAGGTTAGATGCGGACGTGTTTCGGATCATTTTTTTCCATTCATGTGAGATGGTTGGTTTTGCTGGATCTGATGTGGTCGCACCTGCGGGGTAATAGGCACAGGTCCAATGGCTGCAGATGTGGTATCGTGGGCGCATAAGCGAAGGAAGGCTGAATCGGGGGGGGGGGGGGAATCGTAGAAGCAAAATGATTGATGCATCAGCGCGTCCGCAAGCACGAGAATTCGATCGTAGAAGCGGATGGACTTATTTGCGAGATTTTGCAGATGCGGATTTTAGCCTTGCACCTGTGATTATGCGGAAGCGAAACAGTGTCCGTAGGTACGAGAGGTCAGCTGGCTAGTGGAGTCGGCATAAGCGGAGTTCTTGTCGTAGAAGCGACGCTGCAAAGCGGCTATTGTCATCGCAGATGCGAAAGGGCATGGGCAGAACCTATATTTGGAGGGTTAGAGTCATTTTATCATATTTTGAGATTTGGGGCTCGGATTGAGACAATTCTTTAGGCAATTTTGATTATATTTCGTGAAATATCTTCATTTTTGGTAATTGGATTATGAATATTAAAGAGAAGTTTTGGGGTTTTGTCTAAAATTTCATAAAGTTAATTTTAAAGTTCAGAACATCTTGGAGTGGGATCTGAGTGAAACTAGTACGGTTGGACTTGTAATTGAATGGGTTGTCGGATTTTATGAGTTTTGTCGTGTTCCGAGGTACGAGCACGTGTTTGACTTTTTGGTTGACTTTGGGCTTTTGATTAAACATTCCACCTTTATCAATTGGTTTTGTCTCTTTTGGCATTATTTGATGTTCTTGACTTGATTTTGGCTAGTTTGAGTCGTTTGGAGGTCGGTACACGCAGGATGGCATTTTTGGAGTATCGCTTGGCTTGCTTGGTATTGGATTCGGCTTGTTCGAGGTAAGTAACACTTCTAAACTTGGTGCTGAGGGTATGAATCCTTGTATATACGTGTTATGCGATTGGTGTTGAGGTAATGGACATGCTAGGTGACGGGCATGTGGGCGTGCACCGTGTGAATTATGACTCGATTGATTCTGTGATATTGTGTAGTTACCTAATCTTAGTTTTATCCATGAAATCTCTACGTGCTAGAGTAATTGAGCTGTGATCCATGTTAGAAACCATGTCTAGGCTAGATGCTTATTCTGTTGGGACCCACTGAGGTCATATGTGCTGTTGAGTTATTTGCTTAAATTGCAATTGCTTACTCAGTCATACTCATTCTTTTGTATATCATATCTCAGTCTCTGTTGCCATTTATTGATACATCATATCATCATTTTTGGGCTGATTTTCATGACATTATGAACCTAAGAGACTGGAGGAACTAATGACTAAGATGGGGCCTGAGAGCCGGATTGTAAGTGATTCATGATAGGATCGGACTGCACATCGTAGCAGGTTGCACGCCGCAACAAGCATTATTCATTCATGATTGGATTCGATACACGTCCCAGTAGATTTTGTTAGCGCTTGGGTACGATCCGCCCCTCCGGAGTCTGCACACCACAGTGAGCTCAGTTGCTATTGATTCGTGATGGGATCGAGCTGCACGCCGCAGCGAGTACTGTGCAGTGCTTAGTGACTGAGTGTGCTGAGTATTGAGCATGATGAGTAGGAGTGTGAGACAGTGAGATTGAGTACTCTAAAAGTGTGAGCACATGACTTCATCACTATGATGCATTGCATTTGACATGCATACTTCACATACAGGCATGGAGATGCATTTCCTCATGCTATACTATTTTGTGACATTCATGATTTCACGTGCACATTTACAAATAGGCATAGAGAAGTACTTTCCTCATGCTATCTGATAATGAAACATCTTATTTATTGCTCAAAAGTTTTGGGAAGAATCACAGGTTTTCTAACTTATTCATACTTTGGTGATTTTGGTGAAAGATTTGGGTTTAGTGTTATACCTGAAAAGCATGACTATTTTGCGTAACTGAACGAGCATAGCATCATTTGTTTGAGTTATTACTTGTTCTACTTTTTCTTATATTGTTACGAATTGTTCTTGGCTATTGGAGGTAATCTCTGACCTTTGTCCATGCTGTCGCGCCACCTTTTTCTCGCGAAATCGGGTTTATGACATTTGGTTGGGACAACTCTTTCCTTTTGGGAAAGGGGTTTTGCAATTTTGAAGAGTCGCCACCTAATGATCAGGGTGCATTAGGACACCAAATGAGTTTGATTTGGATAACCAGAGATAGGGTAAGGGCTTGAAATTATTCTAAAAGGAAGGTATTAGGCACCCCTCAGAATCCACTAGTGTGGTTTCCGGCTAGACAATTATTGTGAATTTAGGTGCAAATAACATGTAGACAAATAAAGCTTCAAATAAGAGGAGATTTTCACATACTGGTTTATAAATAAAAAAAGTTGGAAAGAATAATTAGAAAAGCTGATTTTTTAAAGAAAGAGTTGAAATTGCTAAAAGAAGTAAAGAAATAGAGGAAGGGGGGTCCTAGGTTTATTAAGAATATGGATCACCCCACACAATGTCCGGTAATCACTCCTCAATGAGGGGCTACACGTGACATTATCGCGTGGTCATCATATCCATATCTACCCTTCCCACCCCGTCAAGGTATTAAAGCGTGGAATGGTCTCGATTACTTATTGCATGCTATTACCCGTCCTGATCCTATCAATCCCGGAGGCCCTTAGGACAACTAATCTTAAAAGGGGAGGGATATTGGGCTTATTTGAGGTTTCAAAAGGTCAAAAATCTAAGGCGACATACAAAACACACATTGCACATTTTAGGGGGGGAAGCATGTAAACAAATAGAGGCTCAATCACACCTCCTTGAACAGAAAAGCACGTAATTAGCATGACTTTCACATACTGGTTAAGGTCTGATTAAATACCAAATATGAGAGAACTTAAAGGTTGAGACAGACTGATTTATTACATAATTCAGATAAGAAGCCCGAATCAGGCCTGCCTGCTGGTTGTAATTAATAGAACAGATTCAGTTTATAGTTATTACCCTATGGCTTGCCTAAGTGTTAAGACGGGGCCTATAGACATGATATCTACTGAATTTAGAGGGTAATAAGACATTAAAATTCGAACGAATTGCTTGATGACCCTGTAGGCATGCTTGCTAAACTTTGGTTAAGTGAAGTACTCGGATTGTCAAAAGTGAGGCAGAATAACAGATTGATTACAGGTTCTGCAGGTGAAAGTACATATTATTGCTGATTTTATAGCTAGCATTAAGCGAAACGAATCAGATTCATTTAGAAGCTCCTATAGGCGTGCTTTCTTACATTGCTGATTTCAAACCTTATAGACGTAGTATCTGAATGCAGAAGCTTGTTTTCAAACCTATAGGCATGGTATCTAATGCAGAAATTGCTTTTAAAACCTATAGACATGGTATCTAAATGCAGAAGTTGAACCTTATAGATAGGGTATCTAAATGCAGTTTAAATGGCGTTGGAATAATCCTATAGGCATGATTTCTAGGCAGAGTTGAATATGCAGAATTGTAACAATCATATATGCATGATTTTTATGTGTATTGAGTATGCGGAATTAGGATAAACCTATAGGCATGATTTCTATATGTATTTGAATTGTAATAGACCTATAGGCATGATTTCTATATGTATTTGAATATGCAGAATTGCAATAAACCTATAGGCATAATTTTTTACCCTTTTTGCATGCATAGTTACCCCAAACCTGTTTCACTAGCCAACCCCGAGTATTCTTTACAAATTATTACAAACCAGAGTAACAAATACATAAAAAAAAAATACAAAGAAAATAATTACAACCCTAAAAGGCCTGATTCTTGACTTCCTGCCTGAATTATGAGATGGACCAACTCAAAGATCATCGATCCAAAGCCTAATTCTTACCATTGGGGACAAGGGTAGTGTAGAAGGGCCAGCCCTCGAGTGTCCAAGTTCAGAGGGAGCTCAAAGGGTCCCAAGGACAGGCTCATAAGAGGGGAGCAGAACTTAAAATCTAAGAGAGAGTGCAAGTGAAGAACAGAATTCTAAGGAATAAAGGTGAGGGAAACAGCCACAAACAGGTACACAAAAAAGGGTTCATGGAATAGGGGAATTGCACAGAGCCTATTGCTTAGGCTAGCTAATTCTGGGCATGCACAGCAATAGAGAGTGCTGTTATGCTTACAGAATCAACAAGAACACACAACATATGATGGTGACATGCAGGTTATGATTCCAGGGGAATTAAGTTTGAGCCATAGACAATAATATTTAATACTGTCATGCCTCAAACAAATCATTAATATTACACACATTGGGGTATGAGGGTTTGGGATTCATAATAGGAGAAGATTATAGCATGCTAAAGTAAACGCAGAACTGAGCACAAACAGTAGACAGACATGCAAGTAGATGTATTAAATAAACACATTGTTTGTGATTGCTGAAAACCTTAATCAGGATATACCAGTTTCAAAGAAGCAAAATACAGCAGTAGCAGTACTTGGAAAACAGGCCACAATACAAGTAACAAGAGAGAATGCTTTTGAATGTGATTGTGAGTTCAGAAAACTAAGAGTGTTCGCGTGTGTTGTGTTAATGAGAGTGCAGGGCATTTATAGTTTGAAAACAGGTGCAGAAATAAGGCAAGAATCCTAGTTTAGTAGTAATTATGGAACTATGTACCAATTAAAATCAATCAGTATATGGACATCCTTTAATTAAGGAGTTCAAACTTAAACGGTAATGAACAGAAATTATTTAAGGAAGGAGATAAAGTAAACATCTTGTGCAAAGTAGACAATTGGGGGTAAATACATAGGAGTTTAATTAAGGGAAGAATTAATGAAGAATCTTTGAAATACACGGTTAACCAAATAAGGTAAGAAACACAATAAATCAATCAGCACATAGTAAATCAAGGAGTCAGGGATTCGAAGTTACTGGTTCAGAAGTAAACCAAGTCAGAAAGGCTAAGGAAAGTTTTTAAATCAAACCAAGTAACAGGGAAATTAACACAACAAGGAAATCAGAATCATATAAAGAAACAAAGGTTGAAACAAAGATTTCGAAACTCAGTCGAGCAATAGATGAAACAATCTTCAGAAACTCGAATAGGTCCAAAGAAGTTAGGGTTTTGAAATCAAACAAGTTCAAAGATGAAGAACCAGCAAATCACATAGCGAATAGTCTCAATACTCGGATGAAACCCCAAATTTTACGGTTTTCCCATCAATCAAGTGTGGAGATGAAAAGACAAGTAATCAAGGCAAAAAATACTAACAAAATAAGTTCTGAAATCTCAGAAAGGAATTGAGACTTTTAACATGCATTTTCCAGTAGAAGAACAATCATAAGAAACACAGTAGAAGAACACATAAAAAATACAGTAGAAGAAACACATAGGAAATATAGTAGAAGGAACATATAAGAAACACAGTAAAAGACACACATGCGAAAAACAGTAGAACATGCTAAAGATCAGAGAAACTTTAAAAGGATAACTTAATGAAACCCTAAATCGGAAAAAGATGAAGGCTCTGAAGGTATAGTTTTGAAAGAACTTTGAGAAAATGTTTAAAAGCTTAGAGAAAACACTGATATACAACGGATCTAAAAGAATCGGAAAAACCTCGAAGGGTTAGGGTTTCAGAAGAACCCAGGTGATGAGAAGGGCTTGGAAAGTCATTGATCTGAGCCGAAGAAGTCGAGATCATCCTCGAATAACCATGGCTGGCCGGAGCAAGGTCGGAGACGGCCATAGAACTCGAATCAAACAAAGTCTAGTCCAAGCTTCCTCATGGTCAGGCCTTGAAACCACAGTAACCAGGCGTGTAGGAGTTATGGGAGGCCGGTATAGGACTTCAATGGCCTTGGAAGCCATGGTTTCCGGTGATTTTAGGGTGGAAGTGGAGAGGGGCGGCTAGGGTTTGAGAATCTTTGAGAGAGAATTGAGAGAAAGGGGG
>NW_017670651.1:58079-126119 GCF_001879085.1 Nicotiana attenuata | reverse complement strand
TAGGAGAGGGGCGGGCGTAGGGTTTGGTAGAATACTTTGTAGAGAGAATTAGTAGAGAAAGGGGGGGGGGGGGGGTTCAAAGGCGGCTGGGGATGCAAAATGACTAGGGTTTGGGGATAAGGGGAAATTAAAAAAGGAAAGATTAAAAGGTGGCCGTTGATCATTTTGATCAACGGCCTGTATTGAATGGGAAATCCGGGCGGGTTATTTAGAAGGGTCGTGGATCGGGTAGAATAGTTAATTGGGTTGGGTAATTGGGTTTAGGAATTGGGTTTAATTAGAGGTTCAAATTCGGCCAAAATTGAAATGCAAATGGGCTATCATTTAAATAGTCATTTTTCCCTCATTTATTTTATAAAAAATAGTAAAATAATTTCTGGAAATAAATTAAAGGTACTAAAATGATTAATAATACGTAATTATTAAATAAAAATACTGGAGTTAATTTTATAAATACAAACACGATTAAATCTTAAAAGAGGCTAATATTGTAATTATATGCAATTTAGCTTTAAAAAATACTAAGCAAATTTACAAAAATATGCGAAAGTTATGTTAGCTATATTTTAGTATAGGTATGATAATCCAATAAATAAATCACCAAAATGATATTTTTTGGAGTAATTATTGGGTTTTTTCTGATAAAAATAAAGCAATAAATTGATTTAAAATTCTTTAAAAATTAGGGAAAAATAGTAAAACACTGGGACATGCTTATATATGCATATACTTGCTACTTTGATGGTATTTTGCATCTTGAAATATACAGGGAAAAATTGGGTATCAACAGCTGCCCCTCTTTACCCGGGAAGGATGAAAGAGTTGTCGGGTAAAGATATAATGGCCAATTTTGACCTGGCGAAACGGTTTGAAGAGGTTTGGCCATGCCCTGGCTTCTGAGCTGCCTACATATCCCTGGTCTTACAGGAATCAGGCCATATATAGTTCAGGATCCGTCGGCGGAATATGCCGATGGAGACTTTCCAAGAGCGGACGCAATATTCAGGACGGGGTGAATGATTAAGGTCTGATGGGGCTGCGGGAACTGGAGCGGGATCGGTCCTGCCGAGATGGCCGTTGCTTGCCGGTTCACCTGCAAATAAGCAAATATAAGCATATATTGTGCATAAATTTAAACGTGATGCAAATTCCCATCAGACTATGAATGTTGTCTTTGGACGGTAAGGATGACATCCTTAGACCATGACGTCTTGGGCCATGAAGCGCATAATAATAAAGGATTCGCAGGCCATGAAATGATGCTCTCGGGCTATGAGAATGATGCAATCGAACCATGATGCCTTTGAATAGTGATATGCAAACGATTGAAGGGATCCTCAGGCCATGGCATGGTGTTCTCGGGCTGTGCAAATGGTGCCACCGAACAATGACGTCCTCGGATAATTTGGCGATCTTTCAGCCCATGAGATGCAGTGGGTGGCGAACTTTCAGCCATGTATAATGTAAGGGCGGCGATCTTTCAGCCATGCAGAAGATAAATAAGGTGGCGATCTTCCAGCCATGCAAAAAATGTAAATAAGGTGGCGATCTTTCAGCCATGCAGAACGTAAATAAGGTGGCGATCTTTCAGCCATGCAAAATGCAAAGGTGGCGATCTTTCAGCCATGCAAAATGTAAATAAGGTGGCGATCTCGTTCGAGTCCAGTAGACAGAATACGTAAGTAAGGTAGGTACAAGTTTTCGAGACCTAGTAGACGTAGAAATGACGTAAAGGTGGTCGAAGTCGTTACAGTCCAAGTGACCTAAAAGNGTTAAAGTAAGGTGGACGTACGTACGTTACAGGTCCAAGTCGACGGAAATTGGACAAAAGGTTGGTACGGAATTCGTTACTAGGTCCAGTTACGTCAAAACGTTACGGTAAACGTAAACGGGTTAGTACGGTAAGTACCGTTTCGTAACGGTCCTACGTTACGCGTAAAAACGACGTACGAAAACGGTTACGTACGGGTACGTAACGTCGTTAACGTACGGTACCGTAACGTACGTACGGTAAAACGTAAAGTAAAGTACCGGTAACGACGTTACCGTTAACGTAGTACGTAACGGTACGTACGTACGTACGTAACGTAAACGTAAACGTAACGTAACGTACGTACGTTACGTACGTACGTACGTACGTACGTACGTACGTACGTACGTACGTACGTACGTACGTACGTACGTACGTACGTACGTACGTACGTACGTACGACGACGTACGTACGTACGTACGTACGTACGTACGTACGTACGTACGACGACGACGTACGTAGTACGTACGTACGTACGTACGTACGTACGTACGTACGTACGTACGTACGAACGTACGTACGTACGTACGTACGTACGTACGTAGTAGTAGTACGACAACGACGACGTAAGTAACGTACGTACGTAGTACGTACGTAGTCCATCGCAAAATGCAAAGGTAGCGANNGAATGAGGTAGCGACAGTTTCAGCCGATGACAGAATCGTAATAACGGTGCAAGTTTTCAGCCATAGCAGAATGCAAAGGTCGCGATCGTTCAGCCATAGCGAAAATCGTAAATAACGGTGCGATCGTTCAGCCATAGCGGAAATGCAAAGGTGCGATCTTCAGCCATGCAAAATGTAATAAGGTGCGATCTTCAGCCATGCAAAATGCAAAGATGGCGATCTTTCAGCCATACAGAAATAAAATAAAGCGGCAATCTTTCAGCCATGCAAGCATAAATAAAATGGCGATATTTCAGCCATGCAGATGCAGATGGAGACAGTGTTCAGTCTCGGAAGGCAGAATGGTAGCCTTATGCAATGCAGACAGTGCTTAGTATCGGAAGGCAGAATGGTAGCCTTATGCAATGCAGATGGAGACAGTGTTTAGTCTCGGAAGGCAGAATGGTAGCCTTATGCAGTGCACTAAAATGCAGATGGAGACAGTGTTTAGTCTCGGAAGGCAGAATTGTAGCCTTATGCAATGCAGTAAAACGCAGATGGAGACAGTCTTTAGTCTCGGAAGGCAGAATGGTAGCCTTATGCAGTGCAGAAAATGCAGATAAGACGGCAAATGGTAATAGAGTTTCTTAGTTGATAACAGGTTGCGATAATTGTGACTGCTGGGGATATTGTGATATAAGGCATATCACCAGTGCGCGTGGATAGCAAATGCTGGTAAATGCAACAATTCTGAGAGTTGTATTCCTGAACAACGTTTGTCTCGCGAGTGTATAGTATGTCAGATGCTTTCACAATCCAAGTGTCTGCATCCAAGGAAAAATCGTGAGTTTTGTATAGGGAAGGTTAGTTCATATCACTGCTGGCTTTGCTTGACCTGTTCGTCTTTGATCTGGTGATATGGTATGTATCATTGGGGGGTAGCATCACTTAACAAAGCGATTTCGATAGTAAACATGCATGAATTTGTAAATATAAGATATAAGTATATATTTAAGAACAACTTTTAGATGAACCGACGTCTGTGACGGGGCTCAAGACGTTGCAACTTCTCTTGCTACGGAATTTTGAGGGTCCTCCTCAAAATTCTGCCCCAGTTTAATGAGTTAATGCCTCTTACGGCTACTGGCGATGACTGGCTGAAATTACTTCGGAATTTTGAGGGTCCTCCTCAAAATTCTGCCCCAGTTTCCAATTGCGGGGGGNGGGGTATAATGAAAACTTTATTGATTTGTGACCGAACCCATAAGGCTGCCTACATTTCCCCTCTTAAACAGGAATCAGGTCAGACGTAGTTCAAGTCACATCATATAGGAAAGCATAAAGATGACACATAATAGCGCTTGACTGCATCTGAATTAATCGGTTTCGGCTAGACTTCTCCGTCCATTTCAACAAGTATGAGGGCTCCTCCTGTCAGAACCATGTGAACCATGTATGGACCTTGCCGGTTGGGGGAAAATATCCCTTTGGCTTCATCTTGATGCGGAAAGACTTTCTTTAATACCAGCTGCCCTGGTGTGAACTGTCTCGACTTGACTTTTTTATTGAAGGCTCTGGACATCCTGTTCTGGTAAAGTTGATCATGGCAAACTGCATTCATCCTTTTCCCATCTATAAGAGCTAGTTGCTCGTAACGACTCTTCACCCACTCTGCATCGTCGAGTTCAGCTTCTTGTATGATTCTTAAGGAAGGAATTTCTACTTCAGCTGGAATGACGACTTCTGTACCATAAACCAGCATATAGGGGGTTGCCCCAGTTGATGTGCGGACTGTGGTTCGATACCCCAATAAAGCAAATGAAAGCTTCTCGTGTCACTGCTTATGCTTCTCTATCATTTTCCTCAATATCTTCTTGATATTCTTGTTGGCGGCTTCTACGGCTCCATTCATCTGAGGCCTGTAGGCTGTGGAATTCTTGTGTTTGATCCTGAAGGTTTCACACATGGCTTTCATCAAGTCACTGTTGAGGTTGGAGTCATTATCAGTGATGATAGATTTTGGAATCCCGAATCGACAAACGATGTGGTCGCGGACAAAGTCTGGCACGACTTTCTTAGTTACTGCTCTGTAAGATGCTGCTTCGACCCATTTGGTGAAATAATCAATTGCTACCAGGATAAATATGTGTCCGTTGGAAGCGGCAGGCTCGATTGGTCCAACGACATCCATTCCCCAAGCGGTGAAAGGCCATGGTGAGCTTGTTGCATTAAGCTCATTGGGAGGCACCTTTATCATGTCTGCATGTATCTGACAGCGGTGGCATTTCCGGACATACTGGATGCAGTCTGTTTCCATAGTCATCCAAAAGTAACCAGCCCGGAGTATCTTCTTGGCTAAGACAAAGCCGTTCATATGTGGACCACAGGTCCCAACGTGAATTTCTTCTAGCAGCTTGGATGCTTCCTTTGCGTCGACACACCTGAGTAGTCCCAAATCAGGAGTCCTCCTATACAGGATTCCTCCACTGTGAAAGAAGTTGTTGGATAACCTCTGAAGTGTGCGCTTCTGAATAGGATTCGCAAGTTCTGGGTATTCTCCTTTTGTCAAATATTCCTTGATATCCTGAAACCAAGGTTTACTGTCTGCTTCTTCCTCAACATGGGCACAGTAAGCCGGCTGATTATGAATTTTCACCGGAATGGGATCAATGAAATTCTTATCGGGATGTTGTATCATGGACGACAAGGTGGCCAAGGCATCGGCGAATTCATTCTGGATTCTGGGAACATGTCGGAATTCTGTCTTTGTGAACCTCTTTCTCAATTCCTGTACGTGATGCAGATACGGGAGTATCTTAGAGTTCTTGGTTGCCCATTCTTCTTGGACCTGATGTATGAGTAAGTCTGAATCTCCAATTACTAGCAACTCTTGAACGTTCATGTCAATGGCCATCTTGAGCCCTAGGATGCAGGCTTCATACTCGACCATATTGTTGGTGCAGGGGAACCTGTGTTTGGCAGACACTGGATAATGCTGACCGGTCTCTGATACTAGGACTGCTCCTATGCCAACTCCTTTGAAATTTGCCGCTCCATCGGAAAACATTCTCCAGTTGTCATAGGATTCTGCAATGTCTTCTCCTACGAACGATACCTCTTCATCGGGAAAATATGTTTTCAAAGGTTCATATTCTCCATCTACGGGGTTTTCAGCAAGGTGATCTGTTAGTGCCTGTCCCTTGATTGCTTTCTGAGTCACGTAGACAATGTCAAATTCACTCAACAGGATTTGCCACTTGGCTAGCTTGCCAGTGGGCATGGGCGTCTGGAAGATGTACCTTAGAGGATCCATCCTTGATATGAGATATGTAGTGTAGGTATAGAAGTAGTGCCTCAGCTTCTGGTCCACCCAAATCAGAGCGCAACAGGTACGCTCTAACAGAGAGTACCGGGCCTCGTACAGAGTGAACTTCTTGTTGAGATAGTAAATGGCCTGCTCTTTCCTCCCCGTTTCATCATGCTGCCCCAAGACGCAACCGAAGGCACCATCTAATACTGCAATGTAGAAGAGTAAAGGTCTACCCGGCTTGGGCGAGACCAAAACTGGTGGTGTTGACAGGTACTCCTTGATTCTATCAAAAGCTTTCTGGCAGTCATCGGTCCACTTCGTAGTGGCATCCTTCTTTAGCATCTTAAAGATTGGTTAACAAATAACTGTGGACTGTGCTATGAACCGACTGATGTAGTTGAGTCTCCCTAAGAAACTCATCACGTCCTTCTTGTTCTTTGGCAGTGGTAGTTCTTGAATGGCTTTGACGTTTGATGGATCCAGTTCTATTCCCCGGCGACTCACAATAAACCCCAGCAATTTTCCAGCGGGTACCCCAAATGCGCACTTCGCGGGATTCAGTTTCAAGTTTTACCTTCGCAACCTATTGAAAAACTTTCTCAAAATCTTCCGTGTGATCGGTGGCCTTCTTGGACTTGATGATAACATCATCTACGTACACCTCAATCTCCTTGTGTATCATATCATGAAAAAATAGTGGTCATAGCGCTCATGTAGGTGGCCCCTGCATTCTTTAAACCAAACAGCATCATCTTATAGCAGTACATTCCCCACGGCGTAATGAAAGCCGTTTTCTCAGCATCTTCTTCATCCATCCAAATCTGGTGGTAACCGGCGAAACAATCCACAAATCATTACAATTCTTGCTTGGCGCAATTGTCGATCAGGATGTGTATGTTTGGAAAAGGGAAGTCGTCTTTCGGACTGGCCCGGTTGAGATCCCGGTAGTCGACACAGACTCTAACCTTCCCGTCCTTCTTTGGTACTGGCACAATGTTAGCTAACCATGTCAGATACTCAATGACCCTGAGAACTTTAGCTTTGACCTGCTCTGTGACTTCTTCCTTGATTTTTAGACTAATATCAGGTTTGAACTTTCGGAGCCTTTGCTTTACCAGCGGACATGTTGGATCAGTGGGTAGCTTTTGAGCCACAATAGACGTGCTCAGGCCCGTCATGTCGTCACATGACCAGGCGAATACGTCCTCATATTCTCTTAGAAACTCTGTGTATTCCTTCTTTTCTGATGACGATAAATAAACACTGATTCGCGTTTCCTTGACATTTCCTTCATCCCCCAGATTAAGAATTTCTGTCTTGTCCAGGTTGAACTTTGGTTTGTTTTCAAACTTCTCAACTTCCTTAACAATTTCTTCCAGTATGTCATCTTCCTCTGAATCTATATCCGTTTGTTGCATTGTCTCATTGCTTGTCACAGTCATCGGTTCACCAAGATAAGTAATAATAATGCTGTATAAGTAGAGTAATGAGAGAAAATAATAAGAGTGTTGATTTATAAGAAAAAATTGAAATGCTTTGATAAATTCCATAACTGTTTTGAACATTGAAGATCTTATTGCGGAAATTTCAAATGTGAAAGAAAAACTAGTAAAGTTAAAAGATAGTGCATGATGCTTGTTCAGCCTTGCTACCCCGAGGCTCGTCGGGCTCTGGTGGTTCTGATGGTCCAGTTATTGAGGCATGCTCCTCCACTCACAGCTTATATGGAAGGGCCTTCCTTCCCCTCCTCCTCGAGAACGACGCAACAATCCATATCATCATCTTTCAAGAACCAATTCTTCACTGCTGCCAGTGCTTCCTCTTTTTCCGACCCATAGATAACATCGGCCGGTTGGAAAGTCTGTTCCAAGTGTGGTATTGGCTGCTCCAGCGGATAGTAAGGACCGCACCATGGTGGAGACCAGTTGTTGAATTCCTCCCAGGTGTACTCATATCCTAGACCGAAGGTGGTGCCATGCTTCTTGAGCTTTATGGGGTTAGCGATTCCTTGGAGGTTCTTGCCAATCCCTTTACACGGTTCGTACCTACTCCAATTCAATATGCTCTCGATTTTATTGTCCCACCATTTGTCCTTGTCAACGGCATTGACTCGCTCGATATGGTGATATGTCTCCCCACCTATCTTTCTTCTGCCTCTGACTGTCGGGATGGTCTGGAGACTGTATATAGGGTTGCTACCGTCGCCGTGAATGATCACCTCCTAGTGATTCCACTCAAACTTCACTGCCTGATGTAGTGTTGATGCTACGGCCCCAACAGCAAGAATCCAGGGTCGTCCTAACAGCAGATTATAATATGCCGGCACGTCTATCACTTGAAAATCCACATCGAACCAAGTAGGCCCCATTTGTAAACACAGACTAATTTCCCCAATGGTGGACCTTTGGGAGCCGTCGAAAGCTTTTACGTTGATGGCCCGTCCTTAATCTCGAGCAGCCCCTTACCCAAAGTCCTGAGTGTTACCAACGGACAAATGTTGAGGCTGGATCCCCCATCAATCAGGACTCTGGTGACAAAATAATCTTCGCATTGCACGGTGATATGCAATGCCTTGCTATGACCCAACCCTTCTGGTGGCAGCTCATCTTCATGAAAAGTGATCTTGTGACTTTCCAATACCTGTCCTATCATGTTAGCTATCTCTCCGCCGGTGAGGTTGCTTTGCACATATGCTTCACTCAGCACCCTTAACAAGGCATTCTTGTCTGCATCAGAATTTTATAGCAAAGCAAGGATAGAAATTTGCGCCGGTGTTTTGTTCAGTTGATCAATGACCGAGTATTCCTTGGCCTGTATCTTTCTCCAGAGATCATCCGGCCCGGTCTTAGTAATGGTTGGCCGGGTAGAAGCCTGCTTGCTTGACTCAGCCAGATGTTCCGGGGTATAAACTCTACCAGTTCTCGTCATACCCTGTGCCGCAATAGCTTCTCCGAACATAACCTTGCCTTTCCTTCTTGCCTCGGCTGTGTAGTCCCATGGTATAGCCTTTGTATGGAACAGTGTTATGGCTGACATCGCCACTGGAATTGGCGTGGCTATCTTTACTCCGAATGGCGCCTGCACCTTGGGCGATAAAACTATAACTTCGAATGGCGTAGGTGCCTTTGCTAGAGACACGAATTCGACCTTAATTGGCGCTGGCGTCTTTGCAGATGGTGGCGCTTCAAATCCCAATGGTATGGACATATTTAACTTGGCATCCCCAGAGGGCTGAATCTGGACTATGATCGGATTAAGGGTGACTATTGGTTGCTTTGGGTCGTCACTTTCCGTGATCAAACCGATTGATCCTTTGGGATCCCAATCATCCTCTATTTCAATCATGTGAACGCCTCCTCTCTTGTGGTCTGGCAGAGGGTTATTGTGGATATTTGGAGCAGGTTCCCTTTACCACAATAATCTTGTTATCCATTAGAGTCTGGATCTTATCTTTCAGAGAACGACATTTATCAATGGTGTGTCCTTTCATGCCGGAATGGTATGCACAGGATTTATTTGGATTAACCCACTGAGAAGGGTTCTCAGGGGTTACAGCAGGGATATGGGTGACATAACGAGCAGATTTAAGTCTTTCATACAACTGGTCGATAGGTTCAGTAATAGTCGTATACTGTTTTGGAGGTCTTCGGTCAAAATTTGGTCGAGGTCTAGGGAAGTTTTGGCGTGCAGGCGGGGATTGATAGTGGGTTGGTTGAGTATTGTAGGCTTGGTAAACATGTGCGGGTTGGGAATATTTGGGTGAAGTAGGCTGATATGTGGGTGGTGGAGGTAATTGATAAGTGGGTGGTGGAGTTTGGTAACAGGGTGAGGGTGCTTGGTAGTTTGGAGTAGGCTGATATGTGAGTGGAGGCATTGGGTAGGTTTGGTATTTGATGGGAGATTTGGTTCTTTGTGCAACCATCACAGCTCCTACGTCACTCTTTTTGGACACACCTCCAGACTGTAAGGCCTTATTTGTAGCTTGCAAGGCCTCGAAGTTCGTAACAATCCCGCTTTTGATGCATTCTTCGATTCGTTCCCCCAGTTTGATGATGTCAGAAAATTTGTGGCTTTCAATCATCATTACTCGCGAAATGTTTCTGTAGGTTTCTTCTTCAGATTCTGAATGTAGAACACATCCGGCGCATTTTCTGTGCTAAATCTGAACCTGTCCATGAAATCAGAGGCCATACCGACCCAACTTGACATTTCTTAGGATCCTGGCTGATGTACCAGGATAGTGCATCTCTTTTTAGACTCCTCATGAATAGCTTCATGCGGATTCTCTCATCTTTTCCTACCCCAACCAACTTGTCACAATATGTCCTCAAATGGACCCTGGGATCACCTGTACCATCAAACATCTCAAACTTAGGAGGTTTGTACCCATCGGGCAGTACGACATCGGGCTGTATGCAAAGATCTTCATAATTCAACCCTTCAACTCCCTTGTTTCCTTCAACACCCTGGATCCGGCTAGTCAATTTCTTAAGTTCTTCAGCCAGGTTCTTGATAAGCAAATCTTTATCATCATACTCGGGTGTGTTTGAGATGGGTGGGGTGGAGTGCGGCACAGTCTCCACGTAGATGGGGGTGTTATGGTGGGTGTGGCAGTGGTCATTTGTGGAGTTTTGTGGTTTTGGGATGAGCAGCGGGGTATTGGAAGTATGGCGGGTGTTGCAGTGGTGGTGAGGAGCGGGATGGTTTTATTGCTTCGGGATGTTCTGTGGAGGTGTAGGGTTTTGGGCATTTGGGAAATTGATATCTGGAGTAGTGAGGGAAAATGACAGATTCGCCAGATTCCGGACCTGATTAAGTTCATCCCGAAATTTCAGCAGCTTTTGTTCCAGTTGGGATGCATTTTCCTTGGGAACCAAAGTACCATGACCGTGATTGACCTCTGCTCATTCAGTTGAGTTTTCCTTTCTGGCGTTGTTCAAATCTTCCATCTTCCCTTTGTTCTTATTTTTGACGGGACTAAGAGGAGGAGTGGGTGGAGGGCCCCTGGATCTCGTGGAATAAGATGACGTTGCCAGAGTGCTCGAACTAACCTTTGGGGAGGGGAAATAATAAACAAAAAGTAAAAACAAAAAAAGGAAACAAGTTAGTGAGGATCATAAAAAGTATTACAGTTTTTAAACACATAGTGCAGGAATGTAAATCGTGTCCTAATTTGGGGACCTCTGTGTGCCCGAGGTAGGCCTAGCGACAAGTTGATTTGGAGAACTTAGAATGCTAAATGCCTCATTTTATTGATAAAAATAGACGAATCGCAAAACGACACTAAATAAGCAAGAAATAAAATCACTAATGGCTATTGGCCTTATTACATTTTTATAAAGCGAAAAGATAAAGTCCTATCTACTTGGTCCCTGAAGGACCCTCCCCAGACTCGGCATCCTTGGCTCCGTCGGACAACTTCCCCAGCTCGCGAAGTCCCAGCAGCAGGTAGGCTCTGGCTAGATGTCCGCCTTCGTTCCCCTCAACATTCTGACAATCTTCGACCCTTTTGAGGAACCTTCTTTCCAGCTCCATTATGCCTTGCTCCAAATATCCCAGAACAGTGTAGCAGCTTCTATGATCTTGTTGTTAGGTTGGATCTCCAGAAGGGATGGTAGATTTCCCAGATATTTTCGAACGAGAGTTTGATCACTAGAGTGAAGATCTTTCCACCAGCTTAGCAATCTTGGATGGATGTTGGTGACCATGCTGAATCTAGGGATTTCGTACCTCATATTTCTGCAAGGCAAGTAAGGTTAGGCCCTTACCCCCACCGGACTCGGCTATTTAATTCCAATAATTAGCATGAAGCATTTAGTTCTCCAAACAAATGCACAGACGTGATAATGTCCGTTTGGGTTTCAGGGAAACCCGGTGGACTTTGGACAAGGCTATCTTAAAGAGTCATTACACGGACAACAAAACTGACTCGGCTAGGTTTGACCATGATGCATGCATAGTTAAACAGAGTGAGGTTTCTATGGGGTTTTAGACTGGTACCCTTGAGCGGACAACTCAAGGGGGAAAGGCACGAAACCGTCGACTACACCGTTGATCCACTGGTTTTACCGCAAATACGACTTTTCTAGATTTAGGGGGTGATAATATTGGAAGAGCAACCACTCATTATAAGCGTTGCTATAGATTTGTTTGGCACAAGTGGAACATGATGTTGAGCATGATTATGCAACAATTAAAGGCATGTTGTCACGTATTTGCACGTTTAAGAAAGCAGTAAATACAACAGTTTCATAATTTAAAGCAGTAGTAAAGGAAAGCAAAAATGAAAGAAACAAAAGACAAGTCAGTTTTGTAGTTGAAAAGGAAATTGAATGCTTAAAAGAAATAAACAAATAGTTGGGCATAAAGAAGCATAAATTCACAATAATAGCCTGAAACGGTAAAAGCCAAAAAATTCCCCAGCAGAGTCGCCATGCTGTGCGCCCCCTTTTTGTCGCGAAATCGGGTTTATGACATTTGGTTAGGACAACTCTTTCCTTTTGGGAAAGGGGTTTTGCAATTTTGGAGAGTCGCCACCTAATGATCAGGGTGCATTAGGACACCAGAGTTTGATTTGGATAACCGGAGATAGGGTAAGGGCTTGAAATTATTCTAAGGGGAAGGTGTTAGGCACCCCTCAGAATCCACTAGTGTGGTTCCCGGCCAGACAATTATTGTGAATTTAGGTGCAAATAACATGTAGACAAATAAAGCTTCAAATAAGAGGGGATTTTCACATAATGGTTTACAAATAAACAAAGTTGGAAAGAACAATTAGAAAAGCTGATTTTTTAAAGGAAGAGTTGAAATTGCTAAAAGAAGTAAAGAAATAGAGGGAGGGGGATCCTAGGTTTATTAAAAATATGGATCACCCCACACAATGTCCGGTAATCACTCCTCAATGAGGGGCTACACGTGACATTATCGCGTGGTCATCATATCCATATCTACCCTTCCCACCCCGTCAAGGTATTAAAGCGCGGAATGGTCTCGATTACTTATTCCATGCTATTACCCGTCCCAATCCTATCAGTCCCGGAGGCACTTAGGACTACTAATCCTAAAAGGGGAGGGATATTGGGCTTATTTGAGGATTCAAAAGGTCAAAAATCTAAGGCGACATACAAAACACACATTGCACATTTTTTTTTTGGGGGGGGGGGGGGAAGCATGTAAACAAACAGAGGCTCAATCATACCTCCTTGAACAAAAAAGCACGTAATTAGCATGACTTTCACATACTGGTTAAAGTCTGATTAAATACCAAATATGAGAGAACTTAAAGGTTGAGACAGACTAATTTATTACATAATTCAGATAAGAAGCCCGAATCAGGCCTGCCTGCTGGTTGTAATTAATAGAACAGATTCAGTTTATAGTTATTACCCTATATGTATTTGAATATGCAGAATTGCAATAAACCTATAGGCATGATTTCTACCCTTTTTGCATGCATAGTTACCCCAACCTTGTTTCGCAAGCCAACCCCGAGTATTCTTTTCAAATTATTACAAACCAGAGTAACAAATACATCAGAAAAAATGCAAAGAAAATAATTACAACCCTAAATGGCCTGATTCTTGACCTCCTGCCTGAATTATGAGATGGACCAACTCAAAGATCATCGATCCAAAGCCTAATTCTTACCATTGGGGACAAGTGCAGTGTGGAAGGGCCAGCCCTCGAATGTCCAAGTTCAGAGGGAGCTCAAAGGGTCCCAAGGAAGGCTCACAAGAGGGGGGCAGAACTTAAAATATAAGAGATAGTTCAAGTGAAGAACAGAATTCTAAGGAATAAAGGAGAGGGAAACAGCCACAAACAGGTACCCAAAAAGGGGTTCAGGGAATAGGGGAATTGCATAGAGGCTATTGCTTAGGCTAGCCAATTCTTGGCATGCACAGCAATAGAGAGTGCTGTTATGCTTACAGAATCAACAAGAACACACAACATATGATGGTGACATATAGGTTATGATTCCAGGGGAATCAAGTTTGAGCCATAGACAATAATATTTAATACTGTCATGCCTCAAACAAATCATTAATATCAAACACATTGGGGTATGAGGGTCTGAGATTCATAATAAAAGAAGATTATAGCATTCCAAAGTAAACGCAGAACTGAGCACAAACAGTAGACAGACATGCAAGTAGAGGTATTAAATAAACACATTGTTTGTGATTGCTGAAATCTTAATCAGGACATACCACTTTCAAAGAAGCAAAATACAGCAATAGCAGTACTTGGAAAACAGGCCACAATACAAATAACAAGAGAGAATGCTTTTGAATGTGAGTGTGAGTTCAGAAAACTAAGAGTGTTCGTGTGTGTTGTGTTAATAAGAGTGCAGGGCATTCGTAGTTTGAAAACAGGTGCAGAAATAAGGCAAGAATCCTAGTTTAGTAGTAATTATGGAACTATGTACCAATTAAAATCAATCAGTATATGGACTTCCTTTGATTAAGGAGTTCATACTTAAACGGTAATGAACAGAAATTATTTAAGGAAGGAGATCAAGTAAACGTCTTGTGCAAAGTAGACAATTGGGGGTAAATACATGGGAGTTTAATTAAGGGAAGAATTAATGAAGAATCTTTGAAATACACGGTTAACTAAATAAGGTAAGAAACACAATAAATCAATCAGCACATAGTAAATCAAGGAGTCAAGGATTCGAAGCTACAGGTTCACGAGTAAACCAAGTCAGAAAGGCTAAGGAAAGTTTTTGAATCAAACCAACTAAAAGGGAAATTAACACAACAAGGAAAGAATCAATCAGATTTACACAAAGGAGGTCTGAAATCAGTCAAAACATTGAAAGTCATTTTAGAGGGGAAGGTCAGCATATATAAAGAGTACACAAGTATTAGGCATGTGAGGCAGAATTTAGGACAAAGAAAAAGCGTCATGCAATCACAAAAATTGGTAAGTAGTGAACTATAGGAACATGGTAGTCATCTTAGTAACAAAGAAGAGGGAGAGTATCAAATAGCATGCAGAGGGTCCAGTGGAAAGACCCTAGGGGAGTTTAGCAGGAAATCAGAACCATATAAAGAAACAAAGGTTGAAACAAAGATTTCGAAACTCAGTCGAGCAGTAGATGAAACAATCTTCAGAAACTCGAATAGGTCCAAAGAAGTTAGGGTTTTGAAATCAAACAAGTTCAAAGATGAAGAACAAGCAAATCACATAGCGAATAGTCTCAATACTCGGATGAAACCCCAAATTTTAGGGTTTTGACATCAATCGAGTGTGGAGATTAAAAGACAAGTAATCAAGGAAAAAATACTAACGAAATAAGTTCAGAAGTCGCAGAAAGGAACTGAGACTTTTAGCATGCATTTTCCAGTAGAAGAATAATCATAAGAAACACAGTAGAAGAACACATAAGAAATACATAGAAGAAACACATACAAAATATAGTAGAAGGAACTTATAAGAAACACAGTAAAAGACACACATGGGAAACACAGTAGAACATGCTAAAGATCAGAGAAACTTTAAAGGATAACTTAACGAAACCCTAAATCGGAAAAAGATGAAGGCTCTGAAGGTATAGTTTTGAAAGAACTTTGAGAAAATGTTTAAAAGCTTAGAGAAAACAATGATATACAACGGATCTAAAAGAATCGGAAAAACCTCGAAGGGTTAGGGTTTCAGAAGAACCCAGGTGATGAAAAGGGCTTGGAAAGTCATTGATCTGAGCTGGAGAAGTCGAGATCAGCCTCGAATAACCATGGCTGGCCGGAGCAAGGTCGGAGACGGCCATAGAACTCGAATCAAACAAAGTCTGGGCCAAGCTTCCTCATGGTCAGGCCTTGAAACCACAGTAACCAGGCGTGTAGGAGTTGTGGGAGGCCGGTATAGGACTTCAATGGCCTTGGAAGCCATGTATTCCGGTGATTTTAGGGTGGAAGTAGAGGGAGGCGGCTAGGGTTTGAGAAGCCTTGAGAGAGAATTGAGAGAAAGGGGGGTTTCAAAGGCGACTGGGGATGCAAAATGACTAGGGTTTGGGGGTAAGGGGAAATGAAAAAAGGAAAGATTAAAAGGTGGCCGTTGATCATTTTGATCAACGGCCTGGATTGAATGGGGAATCCGGGCGGGTTGTTTAGAAGGGTCATGGGTCGGGTAGATTAGGTAATATGGTTGGTTAATTGGGTTTAAGAACTGGGTTTAATTAGAGGTTCAAATCCGGCTAAAATTCAAATGCAAATGGTGCTATCATTTAAATAGCCATTTTTTCCTCATTTATTTTATAAAAAATAGTAAAATAATTTCTGAAAATAAATTAAAGGTACTAAAATGATTAATAATACGTAATTATTAAATAAAAATATTGGAGTTAATTTTATAAATACAAACACAATTAAATCTTAAAAGAGGCTAATATTGCAATTATATGCAATTTAGCTTTAAAAAATACTAAGCAAATTTACAAAAAATATGCGAAAGTTATGTTAGCTATATTTTAGTATAGGTATAATAATAAAATAAATAAATCACCAAAATGATATTTTTTGGAGTAATTATTGGGTTTTTCCTAATAAAAATAAAGCAATAAATTGATTTAAAAATCTTTGATAATTAGGGAAAAATATTAAAACACTGGGACATGCTTATATATACATATACAGGCTATTTTGAAGGTATTTTGCATATTGAAATATACAGAGAAAAATTGGGTATCAACACATGCTCGTCACTACTTTCAACTTAAGGTTAGGTTTGTTACTTATTGAGTACATGGGGTCGGTTGTACTCATAATACACTTCTGCACCTTGCGCGTAGATTTTGGATGCTGATGTTGTTTTGTTTGTGGGGAGCTAGGATTGATGTGCCTGTGTTCCTGTCATAGCTGACTCTTGTTCTTGGTAGCTTTTGCATTTTTAGTCTGTTCATGTATATTTGAAACAGATGATGTATTTGTTTCATATCAGCTTTGTTAACTCTAAATCTTAGAAGCTCATGGTTTGTACTACCAGTCCTTGGAAAATTCCTTGTATAAAAAGTTTAGTTATATTATCTTTATTTCTCTCAGTAAATCTCTTTTGAATTGGATTCTTGCTAATATGCTTACCTAGCGTGTTGGGTTAGGTTCCATCGCGACTAGTTGGATTTTGGGTCGTGATAATTAAGCTATTTGAAGTCGATTTTGGTTTTTAGGTATTTCACAATTAGTTTGGGGGAATGAATTTCATGTTTGAAGCTTTAAGTTCGAAGAATTGACCAAGTTTGACTTTTTAGTATTAGACCTCGGTTTGGAGTTGTGATGGTTCCGTTAGGTCCGGATGGTGATTTTGGACTTGCGCATATGCCCGAATTTGCATTTGGATATTTCCTGAAGGTTTTGGCACTATTTGGCGAAAGTTGGAAATTTGAAGGTTTGGAATGTTCATAAGTTTGACCGAAATTTAATTTTGATGATATCGGGTTCGAATTGTGGTGCCGGGGTCTGGAATAGCTTCGTTATGATATTTGGGACTTGTGTGCAAAATTTGAGGTCATTCCGGGTCGATTTGATATGGTTCGGCACGAGTTTTGGAAATTGAAAGTTCATTAAGTTTTATTTGAGGTGCAATTCATTGTTTCGATGTTGGGGCTCGGGTGAGTTGCGGACGTGTTTCTGACTAGTTTTTTATTCATATGTGGTTGCTGGTAGCTGTTGGTACTGTTGTGCATCTGCGGTTGATTTTGCGCAGGGGCGGTGGACGCAGAAGCGGAAATGTTATCGCACGTGCGAAAAGGGACCGAGATTGGAATTATCGCAGATGTAAAGATTGGGCGCATCTGCGGCCTACCAGAGGCGGAGAATGGGACGCAAAAGCAAAATGTGCCCCAGAAGCGTGAGTTGTTTCCGCACCTGCGTGTGCGCAAAAATGGGGTAAAACTCGCAGGTGCGATGGGCATGTCTTCAGTGATTCTTCACAGAAGCATGTTTTTTATCGCAAAAGCAATGCTGCAGAAGCGGCTACTATACCGCATATGCGGAAAGGCTAGGGTAGAAGCTATAAATCGAGGGCTTGTTCATTTTATTCACATTTTAAGATTTGGGGCTCGGTTTTGGGCGACTTTAGAGAGAAATATCACAACATGGATTGGGGTAAGCATTCTTGACTCGCTTTTGATTAGATTCGTGATTCTATTTTCATTTTGGTAGTCAGATTATGAATTTTAAAGAGAAATTGGAAATTTTTGTCTAAAATTTCATGAAGTGAATATTTGAGTTTTGAACATCAATTCAGAGTCGAATTTGAGTGAAATGGTATGGTTGGACTCGTAATTGAATGGGTGATCGGATTTTGTGTGTTTTGTCGGGTTCCGAGGTACGGGCTTAGATTTGACTTTTTGGTTGACTTTTGTACTTTGATTAGAGACTTAACCTTCATCTATTGGGTTTGTTTCTTTTGCTATTATTTTATATTCTTGAGTTTCTTTTGGCTAGTTTTTTTTCCATTTAGAGGTCGGTACGTGGGAGATGGTATTTCTAGAATACTATTTTCTTGCTCGGTTGGATTAGGCTTGTTCGAGGTAAGTAACCTTTCTAAACTTGGTGCTGAGGGTATGAACCCCTGAATATATGCGTTATGTGCTTGGTGTTGAGGTGACGCGCGTGCTAGGTAACGGGCGTGTGGGCGTGCACTGTGTAAATTATGACTCGGTTGATTTTGGGGTGCTGTGTAGCTACTTAATCTTTTTTTATCCATGAAATTTTACGTGCTAGAGTAATTGAGCTATGATCTATGTTAGAAGCCATATTAGGCTATATGCTTATTCTGTTCGGACCCACTGGGGTCATTTCTGTTGTTGGGTTAATTGCTTAAATTGCAATCACATGCTCAGTCATATTCATTCATTTGCATATCATATCTCAGTCTTTGCTATCATCTGTTGTCATCAATATTATCATTGTTTGGGGTGATTGGCATGAGATTTGTGAACCCAAGAGACTGGAGAGATTGATGACTGAGTTGGGGCCTGAGGGCCGGATTATGAGTGAAATTGATAGAATCGCGCTGCATGTCGCAACAATATTTTCTTATTCAGGACGGGATTGGGCTGCACGCCGCAGCATGCCATATTGACTTATCTTATATATATTTTAATTATATGGATTGGATTGCACGTTGTAGTAGGCCCTATGGGCTTTTTATATATGTTATTGATGGGATCGAGCTGCACGCCACAGCAGGCCATGGTGGCTTATATTAGCGCTTTCGCAGGAACTGCCCCTGCAGAGTCTGACATACCAACAGTGGCCGTAGGTACCTACTGAATGCGAGGAGAGACTGATTGAGAGTGTTGAGTGATCGGGAGGTGCTGAGTGACTTAGCATGCTGAGGGAGGTTGGACACCCCGAGAGCATGAGCACATGAGTTTATTATTGTGGTACATTACATTTGACATGCATACTTGGCATGTATGCATAGAGATGCATTTCCTCATGATCTACGGTATTGTGACATTCATAACTTCACATGTACATTAGCATGTTGTCATAGAGATATATTTTCCTCATGCTATTCGAGATTTAAACATCTTATCTGTTGTTGAAAGTTTTTGGGAAAAATCACAGATTTCTAACTTACTCATATTTTTGTGATTTCAGTGAAATATTTGCGTTTTACTGTTATACTTGAAAAGCATGCCTATTTTATATAACTGTGAACGAGATGAGTATCATATCCTTGAGTTATTTCTTGTACTACTTTTATTATGTGGTTATGAGTTGTTGTTGGCTATTGGTATTTGATTCTGACCTTTGTCCAAGCTCGTCACTGCTTTCAACCTAAGGTTAGGTTTGTTACTTATTGAGTACATGGGTCGGTTGTGCTCATACTACACTTCTGCACAACATGCAGACTTTTGATGTTGATGTCGCTGTATATGGTGGGAGCTGGAATTGAAGATGTACCCGCGTTCCGGTCATAACTGCCTCTTGTTCTTTGTAGCTTTAGAATTATTAATCTGTTTATGTATATTTCAAACACATGATGTATTTATTTCATACCAGCTTTGTAAACTCTAAAACTTAGAAGCTCATGATTTGTACTACCAGCCCTTGGGAATTCTTTGTATAAAAGTTCAATAGTATTGTCATTATTCTCTTATAAAATCTCATTTGAATTGGATTGTTGCTAATTGGATTACTTATCGGGTTGGGGTTAGATTTAATCATGACTAGTTGGATTTTGGGTCGTGACACAAGAATTTCAAAGAGAGAAAAGAAGTTTTGAACCAAAAATGAAGAAAGTTTCAAACACTAATTTTGATTCTGATTTAAAAACAAACTACATATCTGTACTCTGGTGGATATAGGTCACCAGAATTTGATCTTGGTCTCGAGATTTGACCATGTGAGTTTAGGTTGGCTTTTTGTTGACTGTTGAGATTTGATAAAGATTAAATCTTTTTCATATGGGGATTGATTACTATAGCATTATTAGACCTTGTTGAGTATATTTTTGCTAAATTTAGACATTTGAAGGCCATAGAGGAGGCAAAATTTTAAAAAAGAAACTAGCTAGGAAAGAGGTATACTAACTAACCTCAACTTGAGGAAATGTTTTCTTAAATAGACTTATGCGCTAGATGTTACGTGTTTCAGAATGATTTATATTCGAGGTGACGAGCGTATATGTGGGCACCATATGTTTCTCATGCTCGGACTAGAATCTTAGGCTTAATTACGCCTTATTTTAGTATATGCTTTTACCTATTTCATCTTATTTTTATTTTTTAACTACTTGAGCATCTTATTCATGCTAGAATAGTTATAGGCATCCATCATATGCTAGTATAGCATAATGAATTTTTTGTACTTATTTTATATGGTAGAAGTACATAGTCATATATTGTTTCTTATATGCACCTTGTTACCATGTGCTTTATATATATATATATATATATATATATATATATATATATATATATATATATATATATATGTACTTATGTGACGACCCAAAGGGTCATCACCTATTTTTTACCAATTTTGTGCTTCCGAGGCCTTGAAAACCTCACTTATAGTTGCCTCGTTTTGCGTGCGCAGTCCGCGCGCGTAGCCGGAAAGCTTAAATATGAAATTCTGTGAAATATGCTAAATTTTGATATTAAAATGAGTAAATTTGACTTCGGTCAACATTTTGGGTAAACGGACCCGGACCCATGATTTGATGGTCCCGGAGGGTCCGTAGGAAAATACGGGACTTGGGCATATGCCCGAAATCGAATTCCGAGGTCCCAAGCCCGAGAAATGAACTTTTGAGTAATATTGTTTTCTGAAAATAATTAAGGAAATTGGAAATAAAATTTGATTAGAACGAGTTGGTATCGGGCCCGTATTTTGGTTCCGGCGCCCGGTACAGGTCTTATATATGGTTTAAGCGCTTTCTGTAAAGTTTGGTTGAAAACGGACGTCGTTTGACGTGTTTCGGACTTAAAATGGAAAGTTTGATGTTTTATGAAATTTGGAAGAAATCATGGATTTTGAGGCTTAATTTGATGTTTATGATGTTATATTACCGATTTAATCGCTCGAATAAGTCTGTAGGATATTTTTGAGGTTGTCTATGTGCTTGGGTTGGAGTTTCGAGGGCTCGGGTGAGTTCCGAGTAGGTTCCGGGATGCCTTAGACTTAAAAGATCAGATGTTGTAGGTTCAGGAAATATTGCAGGCCTCTAAACCCTCTTGCACGGTCTGCGAGAAATCGTGAGCGGTCCGCGGTGGATGCTGCGCGGCCGCGGTCGGCCTTGTGCGGTCCACACGGGGCTATGACCTGCAGGTCTTCAGGGAGGCCTGTGCGGCCGCGGTCCTTTATGCGCGGTCCGCACACGAAGTTTCAGAGGGGTATAAATAAACGGGAATTTCAGTTATTTTACACTTTTCAAAACCCCAAAACATAAGAGGCGACTTTCCAAACAAACTTTCTTCTCCAAAACGATTGGTAAGTGATTTCTAACTCATTTTCTTCACTCCTCAACATCTAGCATGATTTCAACTTCAAATCGAAGATTTTCATGGGGAAATTGGGTGTTTTGGGTAGAACCTAGGTTTTTAAAAAATTGGGGGTTTGGACCTTAATTTGAGGTCCGATTTCAAATCAAATTACATATTTGGGTTCGTGGGGGAATGGGTAATCGGATTTTGCTTCGAACCTCGGGTTTTGACACGTGGGCCCCGGGGGCATTTTTGACCTTTTGGCTAAAACTTGGGAAAACTTATTTTTATGCATTGGGCTTGATTCATTTAGCAAGTATTAATGTAATTAAGTAATTTATGATTAGATACGAGCGAATTGGAGTTGGAATCCAGGGGCAAGGCCATAATTGAGACTTGAGTTGAATTCAAAGCATCGAGATAAGTGTTCGGTTTAACCTTAGCTTGAGGGATTAGGAGTTGAGTCATATTTGTTATGTGTTTCTTGTGGAGTACGGCGTATAGGCATGGTGACGAGTATCTATACGCCGGTGTCGAGCATGACCGTGAGTCTTAAATTAACATTTATTTCGTTCTCGAATGATACTAGGGATGAAACAGTGAACATACTTGTGTTGTTGAGCAAGGTTTAGCTTATTTTGTGAAAGTTGATTATGAGTTAGAAATGGTGATAATAGAAATGCTAAATTCGAATTGAGATTGGTTATAGCTGGTTCTCTCTTGCCGGGATGAGTATAGTTGTACTGTTGAGTTCTCTTGCTGGGATAGAGTATTTTATGATTGATCCTCTACCGAGGTTTGTGGTTACGATTATGATAAGCTACGCATATTTGGAACGGGTTGCACGCCGCAACATAATCTATAGTGGATCGGGTTGCACGCCGCAACAGGTATATGATATAATTATTGGATCGGGTTGCGCGCCGCAATAGTTATAGTTAAACGTATGGATCGTGTTGCACGCCGCAACAGTTATAGTTAAAGTACGGATCGGGTTGCGCACCGCAACAGTAGTGCTGTCATATGGTTTTAGATATTGTACTGTTCCTTCATGTGTTATTCAATTTCTGCTAAGTTGAACTGTTTCCCCGAGGCATGTACCCCCCTTCCCTTATAACTGCTCAGTACCTGTTTACTTTTCTGCAATGTATTATATAACTGCACAGATTTGTTTGGAGTCTGGTACTAGCCTCGTCTCTACCTCGCCGGGGTTAGGCCAGACACTTACCAACACATCGGGTCGGTTGTGCTAATGCTACACTCTGTGCTCTTTTGCACAGATCCAGGTGTTGGACAGCAGCTGCAGTCGCGCGGGAGTTAGCCTTCAGTCCAGCGAGACACAGAGGTAGCCTTGCAGGCGTCTGCAGGCCCGGCGTCTCTTCTATCTTTTATTTCAGTCTGTTATCTCATGTATTTCGAGACAAACCGTTATATTTTCTTTCAAACGGTTGTATTTAGCACTCCTAGTAGTTCGTGAGCATGTGACACCAGTTCTGGGTAGAGATTTATGTTGAGTTTTCGCATTGTTCTTCAGCTTTTTAAACATAAGACTTCCGCTTATTTACTTTATTCCGTTGTTTTCATGGTATTACCGATAATTGTTTAAAGAAGTAAATTGATTAATGCTAAAGGTAGTTAAGGGTTGGCTTGCCTAGCTCTCATCAGTAGGCGCCATCACGACTCCCGATGGTGGGAAATCCGGGTAGTGACAAGTTGGTATCAGAGCTTTAGGTTGCATAGGTCTCACAACTCACGGACAAGCTTAGTAGAGTCTGAGGGATCGGTACGGAGACGTCTGTATTTATCCCCCAGAGGCTACCGAGTTAGGAAAAGTTTCACATTTGTTCTTTCTTGTCGTGCGGTTTGGTTTCTCAACGCTAATTGAATTTTTACTCTATTCTTTTGCAGATGGCGAGAACACGCGCTTTCTCATCTTTTGATCAGCAGTCCGAGCCCCAAGCAACTCCCACTAGGGGCAGAGGGCGAGGGCGAGGCCATGCTAGAGGCCGAGGCAGGGGCGGGGCTCAGCCCCGAGCAGCAGCACCAATGGCGGAGCCTCAGGTTGACTTTGACGAGGAGGTTTCGGCCCCATCCCCAGCAGTTTCGGTAGGCCCAGCTCAGGCCCCAGAGGGGTTTATTGCCACCCCAGTTCTTCAGGACGCTGTGGTCTGATTGGTGGGTCTCGTGGAGAGTGTTACCCGAGCAGGCTTGGTTCCTGTAGCACCAGCCGTCTCTCAGGCTGGAAGAGGGGCCTAGACTCCTGCTACTCGTACTCCGGAGCAGGTAGCTCCCTCGATTCAAACTCCAGCAGTTCAGCCAGTTGGAGCATCTCAGCCGGGTGTGGTAGCCCAGGCCGGTGATGGGGCAGCTATGTCTGCCGATGCTTTATGGAGGTTGTATAGGTTCACCAAGCTCTTCACTACTACTTTTAGCGGTGCATCTACCGAGGATCCTCAGGATTATTTGGACAGCTGCCACGAGGTTCTTCGAAACATGGGTATTGTTGAGACCAATGGGGTTGATTTCGCTACATTCCGGTTGTCTGAATCCGCAAGACTTGGTAGAGGAATTATTGTTTAGCTAGACCAGCAGGATCTCCAGCCTTGACCTGGGAGCAGTTCACACATCTATTTCTGGAGAAGTTTCTCCCTATTACATAGCGAGAGGCCTATCGGAGGCAGTTCGAGCATCTCCAGCAGGGATCCATGACAGTCACCCAATACGAGACCGGGTTTATTGATTTGGCTCGCCATGCTCTTGTTATACTTCCCACTGAGAGGGAGAGAGTGAGACGGTTTATTGTTGGACTCATTCAGCCTATTCGTCTCCAGATGTCTAGAGAGGCTGGGAGAGAGATATCCTTTCAGGAGGCGGCGAATGTGGCCCGGAGGATTGAGATGGTATTGTCACAGGGGGGTGGTCATAGGGCAGATAAGAGACCACGTCAGTCAGGCCAATTCTGTGGTGCCTCATCTGGAGGCAGAGATTTGTATGATAGGGGTCATCCTCCTAGGCCCTTCCAGTCAGCGCTTCAGGTTTCCCATGGTGCATCAGGTGATCGTGGTTTTCGTGGGCAGTATTCTGACCAGCAGTCCTACAGTGCACCATCAGCTCCTATCAGTGCATCGCCGCTCCAGAGCTTCTGGGGTGGTCATTCAGGCTGCCACGGTCAGCCTCAGTTTCCTCAGCCACAGCGTTCGGATGGATGTTATGAGTGTGGTGAGTTTGGTCACATCAGGAGGGCTTGTCCGAGGCTGAGGGGTACTCAGTCGCAGCAGCAGGGTCCCCGTCCTATAATTCAGGCACCAGATGTTCCACAAGCCGCCCAGCCAGCTAGAGGCGGGGGTAGAGGTACTCAAGGTGGTTGTAGAGATTATAGAGGTGGAGCTCAGACCGCCAGAGGTGGAGGCCAGCCAGCAGCAGGCCGTCCCAGAGAGGTAGATCAGAATGGTAGGGCTTAGCCCCGATGTTATGCTCTTCAGGCCAGGCCCGAGGCAGAGGCTTCAGATGCGGTTATTACAGGTACGGTTATGGTTTGTGATAGAGATGCTTCAGTGTTGTTTGATCCGGGGTCCACGTATTCGTATGTGTCATCCTATTTTGCCTCGTATTTGATCATGCCTAGTGATGCATTGGGTATTCCTGTCTATGTATCTACGCCGGTGGGTGATTCCATCGTGGTCGATCGAGTCCATCGTTCTTGTGTTGTGGTGATTTGGGGTCTGGAGACTCGTATAGATCTGTTGCTTTTAGATATGGTCGACTTTGATATTATATTGGGGATGGACTGGTTATCACCCTATCACGCTATCTTGGACTGCCATGCCAAGACTGTGACCTTAGCTTTACCGGGTATGCCTCGTTTAGAATGGAGAGGGACTCCAGGTCATTCTACTCGCAGTGTTATATCGTATATGAAGGCTCGGCATATGGTCGAGAAGGGTGTTTGGCTTATTTAGCTTATGTTCGGGATTCCAGTGCAGAGGTTCCCTCTATCGATTCCGTGCCCATTGTTTGTGAGTTCCCTGATGTTTTTCCTTCTGACCTGCCGGGTATGCCACCCGACAGGGATATTGATTTCTGCATTGATCTGGTTCTGGGCACTCAGCCCATTTCTATCCCGCCGTATCATATGGCCCCGCCAGAGTTGAAGGAGCTAAAGGAATAGTTGCAGGATTTGCCTGAGAAGAGTTTCATTTGACCCAGTGTCTCACCTTGGGGTGCGCCGGTGTTATTTGTCAGGAAGAAGGATGGGTCAATGAGAATGTGTATTGATTACCGGCAATTGAACAAGGTAACGATCAAGAATAAGTATCCACTGCCGAGGATTGATGATTTGTTCGACCAGCTTCAGGGTGCCAGGTTATTCTCCAAGATTGACTTGCGATCTGGCTACCATCAGTTGAGGATTAGGGCATCCAATGTCCCTAAGACAGCCTTCCGCACTCGGTACGGGCATTATGAGTTCTTGGTTATGTCATTCGGGTTGACAAATGCCCCAGCAGCTTTCATGGACTTGATGAACCGAGTGTTCAGGCCTTATTTGGACTCATTCGTGATAGTTTTCATTGATGATATGTTGATATACTCCCGCAGCCAGGAGGAGCACGAGCAGCACCTTAGAGTGGTTCTTCGGACTCTGAGGGATAGTCAGCTATATGCTAAGTTCTCGAAGTGTGAATTCTGGTTGGGTTCAGTTACATTTCTGGGTCATGTTGTATCAGCAGAGGGTATTCAGGTGGACCAAAGAAGATAGAGGCAGTCAAGAACTGGCCTAGACCAGCATCAACTACAGAGATCCGGAGTTTCTTGGGGTTGGCAAGCTACTATCGACGGTTCGTAGAGGGGTTTTCATCCATTGCAGCCCCGATGACCAGCTTGACCCAGAAGGGTGCCCAGTTCAGATGGTCGGATGAGTGTGAGGCGAGCTTTTAGAAGCTCAAGACAGCTCTGACTACGGCACCGGTATTGGTTTTGCCCACAGGTTCAGGGCCTTATACAGCCTATTATGATGCTTCCCGTGTTGGCCGTGGAGCAGTGTTGATGCAGCATGGCAAAGTCATTGCCTATGCTTCGAGGCAGTTGAAGATTCATGAGAAGAACTATCCGGTTCATGATTTGGAATTGGCAGCCATAGATCACGCATTAAAGATTTGGAGGCATTACCTGTATGGCGTGGCATGTGAGGTGTTCACGGATCACAAGAGTCTTCAGTATTTGTCCAAGCAAAAGGAGTTGAATTTGAGGCAGAGAAAGTGGTTGGAGTTGTTGAAAGATTATGACATCACCATTCTATATCATCCGGGAAAGGCCAATGTGGTGGCCGATGCATTGAGTAGGAAGTCAGCCAGTGTGGGCAGTCTTGCTTATATTCCGGTCGGTGAGAGGCCGCTTGCTTTGGATGTTCAGGCTTTAGCCAATCAGTTCGTGAGACTGGATGTTTCTGAGCCTAGTCGTGTGTTAGCTTGCACGGTCGCTCGTTCTTCATTATTGGAGCGTATCCGTGACCGACAGTATGATGATCCCCATTTGTGTGTCCTTAGAGACACGGTGCATCGCGGAGGTGTCAGGCAGGTTACCTTAGATGATGATGGAGTTTTGAGATTGCAGGGTCGAGTATGTGTGCCCAATGTAGATGGGCTCCGAGAGTTAATTTTGGAGGAGGCCCATAGCTCCCGGTACTCTATTCATCCGGGCGCCGCGAAGATGTATCAGGATTTGCGGCAGCATTATTGGTGGCGTAGAATGAAGAAGGATATCGTAGCATACGTGACTCGTTGTTTGAATTGTCAACAGGTTAAGTACGAGCATCAGAGGCCTGGTGGGGTATTTCAGAGGATTGAGCTTCCCGAGTGGAAGTGGGAGCGGATTACTATGGACTTTGTTACTGGACTTCCGCTGACCCGGAAGAAGTTCGACGCAGTTTGGGTTATTGTTGATAGGCTGACCAAGTCAGCACATTTCATTCCTGTGGCAGTCTCCTATTCTTTTGAGAGGTTGGCTGAGATCTACATTCGGGAGATTGTTCGCCTTCATGGTGTGCCCGTATCTATCATTTCGGACCGGGGTACGCAGCTTACCTCGCGCTTCTGGAGAGCAGTTCAGCGAGAGTTGGGCACACGGGTTGAGTTGAGCACAACATTTCATCCCCAGACGGACGGTCAGTCCGAGCGGACTATTCAGATCTTAGAGGATATGCTTCGAGCTTGTGTTATTGACTTTGGAGGTTCATGGGATCAGTTCTTGCCTCTAGCGGAGTTTGCCTACAACAACAACTACCAGTCGAGCATCCAGATGGCCCTTACGAGGCTTTATATGGTAGGCGGTGTCGGTCTCCGGTTGGATGGTTTGAGCCGGGAGAGGCTCGGTTGTTGGGTACAGATTTGGTTCAGGAGGCCTTGGACAAGGTCAGGATCATTCAGGATAGGCTTCGTTCAGCTCAGTCTAGGCAAAAGAGCTATGCAGACCGCAAGGTTCGAGATGTGCTTTTATGGTTGGTGAGCGGGTATTGCTCCGAGTGTCGCCTATGAAGGGCGTGATAGGTTTGGGAAGAAGGGCAAGCTTAGCCCTAGGTTCATTGGTCCATTTGAGATTCTTAATCGAGTGAGAGAGGTGGCTTATAGACTTGCTTTGCCGCCGAGCTTATCAGCCGTGCATCAGTGTTTCAATGTGTCCATGCTTTGGAGGTATCACGGCGATCCAGCCCACGTGTTAGATTTCAGCACTGCCAGTTGGACAAGGACTTGTCTTATGAGGAGGAGCCGGTAGCTATTCAAGACGGACAGGATTCGTCAGTGAGATCCAAGAGTTTCCTTCTGTTCATGTTCAGTAGAGAGGTCAGCCCCCTGAGGCATCGACCTGGGAGTCCGAGTTCGATATGTGGAGCCGTTATCCTCATCTTTTCCCCGACTCAGGTACTTCCTTTCTTTTGTTCGTTCGAGGACGAACGGTTGTTTTAGAGGTGGAGAATGTGACGACCCAAAGGGTCATCACCTGTTTCAAAGGATCATCACCTGTTTGACGGTCCCCGGAGGGTCCGTAGGAAAATATGGGACTTGGGCGTATGCCCGGAATCGAATTCTGAGGTCCCAAGCCGAGAAATAAACTTTTGAGTAAAATTGTTTTCTTAAAATAATTAAGGAAATTGGAAATGAAATTTGATTAGAACGAGTTGGTATCGGGCCCGTATTTTTGTTTTGGCGCCCGATACATGTCTTATATTTGGTTAAAGCGCTTTCTGTAAACTTTGGTTGAAAACGGACGTCGTTTGACGTGTTTCGGACTTAAAATGGAAAGTTTGATGATTTATGAAATCTGGAAGAAATCATGGATTTTGAGGCATAATTTGATGTTATGATGTTATATTAGCGATTTGATCGCACGAATAAGTCCGTAGGATGTTTAGGTTGTGTGTGTGCTTGGGTTCGAGTTTCGAGGGCTCGGGTGGTTTCGAGTAGGTTCCGGGATGCCTTAGACATAAAAGATCAGATGTTGCAGGTTGAGGAAATATTGCAGGCCTCTAAACCCTCTTGCGCGGTCCGCGAGAAAACGCGTGGCCCGCGAGGGGCCAGCACGGCCGCAGTCGCCTTTGAGCGGTCCGCGATGGATGCTGCGCGCGCGGTCGGCCTTGTGCGGTCCGCACGGGGCTATGATCTGCAGGTCTTCAGGGAAGCCTGTGCGGCCGCGGTCCTTTTTGCGCGGTCCGCACAGGGAGCTTCAGAGGGGTATAATAAACGGGAATTTCAGTTATTTTACACTTTTCAAAACCCCAAAACATAAGAGGCGATTTTCCAAACAAACTTTCTTCTCCAAAACGATTGGTAAGTGATTTCTAACTCATTTTCTTCACTCCTCAACATCTTCTAACATGATTTCAACTTCAAATCAAAGATTTTCATGGGGAAATTGGGTGTTTTGGGTAGAACCTAGGTTTTTCAAAAATTGGGGGTTTGGACCTCAATTTGAGGTCCAATTTCAAAACAAATTACATATTTGGGTTCGTGGGGGAATGGGTAATCGGGTTTTGGTTCGAACCTCGGGTTTTGACCACGTGGGCCCCGGGGGCATTTTTGAACTTTTGGGTAAAACTTGGGAAAACTCATTTTTATGCATTGGGCTTGATTCATTTAGCATGTATTAATGTAATTAAGTAATTTGTGATTAGATACGAGGGAATTGGAGGTGGAATCGAGGGGTAAAGCCATAATTCAGACTTGAGTTGAATTCAAAGCATCGAGGTAAGTGTTCGGTTTAACCTTAGCATAAGGGATTAGGAGTTGAGTCATATTTGTTATGTGTTTCTTGTGGAGTACGGCGTATAGGCATGGTGACGAGTATCTATACGCCGGTGTCGAGCATGACCGTGAGTCTTAAATTAACATTTATTTCGTTCTCGAATGATACTAGGGATGAAACAGTGAACAGACTTGTGTTGTTGAGCAAGGTTTAGCTTATTTTGTGAAAGTTGATTATGAGTTAGAAATGGTGATAATAGAAATGCTAAATTCGAATTGAGATTGGTTATAGCTGGTTCTCTCTTGCCGGGATGAGTATACTTGTACGGTTGAGTTCTCTTGCTGGGATAGAGTATTTTATGACTGATCCTCTACCGAGGTTTGTGGTTACGATTATGATAAGCTATGCATATTTGGAACGGGTTGCACGCCGCAACATAATCTATAGTGGATTGGGTTGCACGCTGCAAGATAAATTTGATTGGATCGGGTTGCACGCCGCAACAGGTATATGTTATAATCATTGGATCGGGTTGCGCGCCACAACAGTTATAGTTAAACGTATGGATCGATTTGCACGCCGCAACAATTATAGTTAAAGTACGGATCGGGTGGCGCGCCGCAACAGTAGTGCTGTCATATTGGTTTAGATATTGTACTGTTCCTTCATGTGTTATTCAATTTCATCTAAGTTGAACTATTTTCCCGAGGCATGTACCCCCTTCCCTTATAACTGCTCAGTACCTGTTTACTTTTCTGCAATGTATTATATAACTGCACAGATTTGTCTGGAGTCTGGTACTAGCCTCGTCACTACCTCGCCGGGGTTAGGCCAGACACTTACCAGCACATGGGGTCGGTTGTGCTGATGCTACACTCTGTGCTCTTTTGCACATATCCAGGTGTTGGACAGCAGCTGCAGTAGCGCGGGAGTTAGCCTTCAGTCCAGTAAGACACCGAGGTAGCCTTGCAGGCGTCCGCAGGCCCGGCGTCTCTTCTATCTTTTATTTCAGTCTGCTATCTCATGTATTTCGAGACAAATAGTTATATTCTCTTTCAAACGGTTGTATTTAGCACTACTAGTAGTTCGTAAGTATGTGACACCAGTTCTGGGTAGAGATTTATGTTGAGTTTCCGCATTGTTGTTCAGCTTCATAAACTTAAGATTTCCGCTTATTTACTTTATTCCGCTGTTTTCATGGTATTACTGATAATTGTTAAAAGAAGTAAATTGATTAATGCTAAAGGTAGTTAAGGGTTGGCTTGCTTAGCTCTCATTAGTAGGCGCCATCACGACTTCCGAGGATGGGAAATCCGGATCGTAACAACTTACTTGTTCTCATTACCTATTTGAAACTATTGTGAGTCATTGAGTTGTTGGACGTGTGAATTCAGGTTCCTATTTTGAGGTATCAGTTTGGCCGTGTGGATTCGCATTCCTGTTTCGTGATATCATCTTGGGCGTATGAATCTACGTTCCTATTTTAAGGTATCGGTTTGTGCATATCTTCGTATGTTCCTGTTGAAGTATTAGTTTGAGCACCTCATACCATGTTCTTGTTGCGCGTGCTGCTTACGTTCCTATTTTGCGTGTGGACAAAGATGGATTCCTTTAGAGTTCATGTTTCTCTTTTCGTGGCATACGCACAGGTTTCGGAAACGATGGGTTCCTGATTTGAGTGATACTGGTTTATGAATTCAAGCATAAAGGTGAAAGCTTTATTTAATTTCAGATAATCCGTTGTGCATATTCTTGCATTTTTACATGCTATATCATATATAGCATATGCTATTTGATGCATTTTACACATATATGGAACTTGTTATCAGGTTGTTAGATACTTGGAGAATATCAGGTTGATATAAAGCCGGAGTCTTTATCATGTATAGACATTCTAAACTCGTGTAGAAGCATCCGAATAAATGTTACTTGATGTTTATCCCTTTTATATAAGAATTATGTGTATTGGTATATGCTTTTAATCATGTACATAAGAAACATACTTATTATCTTCTACTTTGACCGGGCACCTTATTATTTATATATATTTTCTCTTGTTTGTTTCTATATAATTATATATGTTTATGAACTATACAGGTTATGAGAAGTAAGTATCTTTTGTCAAACCTCGCCATTACTTTGTTGGGGTTAGATTTAATACTTACTGAGTACCTATTGATAACCGTACTCAAAATATACTTATGTATATTTTTGTGCAGATTCTATTATTGGTACTAGCGGGACCCAGGAGATAGTATGGTTGATACTTCGAGACTAGTGGTGAACTAACTTGGTTAGATTCACAGCTTTTGGAGTAGCTATCTCATATTCAGTCATCACTGTTGCTTTCATTCAAACAGTAATTGTATTATGTCATAGATAATTGCCTTGTTATTCAGTTGTAATTGTTGATATTGTACTATCAGTTTCGGGGTTACTTATTGTATTTTTGCACTTTTATTGAATCACCTATGATATTTCATGAATTTTTTTATGTTTTACCTTGTTTCTTGGGTTAGTATATTGATTGATTTACCTAGCGAGTTGGTTTAGATTCCATCACGATTCCAAAGGGATTTAGATCCTGACATAAATAAGGATTGGACTAAGTGAGTTCCACAACTAAAGTTGAATTAATGATAAAACAAGAAAGAATGACTTCACTGAGTACTGTAGACATGAATCCCAAAAACCAAAAATCACGTGTTACAGCTATGCATCAAATAAAAGTGAAGTATGAAGAAATATACTTTAACATTTTAAAAAATGGAGCAACATAGTTTTATAGTAGAAAAAGAAATCAAGGACGAGGAGAAACAATCAGAGAGGAAGAATATAATTAGCGCAGAGTTTCAGAACATATATGGATGAGATAAAGAGTTTATCGATCCGGTCGGTTGTTTTGTGTATTTGAGCCTAGTTCTTCTAATTGATGCTTCTCTTATGATTTTTTTTTTTATATAACTTGCGGAGATGGTTGGTTTGGTTTCGGGAAGGTTTTGGAGTGAATCCGAACACTTAGTCCATGGCTGAAATCTTGATGGTAGGCTATAATCTCATGTTTTAGTCGCTTCAATGCACTTTTATTGTGTTTGAGCTTTAATAGCTAGTGTTTTGTACTTATTGCATGTCTTATGCCTTATAAGAGTGATTGCGGGTGATGTAGATGTTATGGAGCTAACTCGAGCTATTTGGAGCTTTGAAGTCTGAGTAAAAGCCCAAGGGATTAAGCCGGGATCGTGTTCGGTGGTCGAAGACCAAGTCTGGACGTCAAAAAGCAAGATTTAATCCGTACTCTGAGAAATTTGCACTGATGCGATGCACTATGCTACGCAGCAGTGTAATTTTGGCTGCCTGACAGAATTTGAGCTCTCTGGATTTCACCACTAAAGCCCCGCATGGCGCGCCACCCCATGTGGCGCGCCTGTGCAAATTTTATCAGAGCCAATATCCTATTTCGGCTAGGAGAAGGTGATTTCGTCTGGGCCCGAACCTACTTGCTATATATATATGGAGAAATGTAATTTTCTGGACTTTTGACACATAATCGATCTAAGGAGACTAAGGGAGAGTTGGAGGAGCAAAAGCACAAGGATTTCATCATTCCTTCCTCACTCAAGACCCGAGTTTGGATTGAATTTCTGTTTTCCTTTACTTTTATTATAATTTTGATGAATTACTCCATATCTATGAAGTAGTTCCCTTTAGGGTTTGATGGATTTGGTGTATTGATATTTGTTTGTAGATTATAACTCTAGTTTTATGTATTGAAGTGTTTTTGGATGATTTAATCATTGCATTTATATTGACTTGTTCATGTAATCGAGAGAGGCATAACTTGTGATATCTTTGCATTATATTGTTGTTTGAGTTCATCAATTCTTCGTTCTTCGCATTTGTGGACAGCATATCGCGTTCGCGAAGGTTTGCAGTTAGTGGCCTTCGCATTCGCACTTCTAGGCTCATGCTCGCATAAAGGTAAGGGCTGTTGGATTTGGAAGGAGGTTTTTCTCCTTAGCGGTCGTGGGGAGGGGACCGCGTTCGCGTAGGCTTAAGATGCTAGTGCATTGCGTTCACCGGAAAAGGACCACATTCGCGTAGGTCTTTTTGTGTAGTGGATGAATTTGGGCTACGTTCGCGAAGGGTATCGTTAGGCAGACTATATGAAGTTCTAATTTTAGAATTTTAGCTTATTCTCTCATATTTTGAACTCTAGACTCGGAGAGGGGCGACTTTTGAAGATGATTTTCGCACAAGGCATGAGGGTAAGAGATTTCTACAAGATTTAAATATTATGTCGTATTTTTTCATAGAATTTTTCACATAGATTGTATGATTTGAAAGAGAAATTTGGGGATTTTGACTATGATTTTGGAGAGTGAAAATGAAGATTTGAACCTTCATTCGGAATTGAATTTGGATGAAACTAGCATATTTGGACTCATATTCTAATGGGTAGTCGGGATTTGTGACTTTGGTCATATTCCGAGAAGCGGTCCTGGGATGAATTTTTTGTTGACTTTATGCAATTTAATAAAATTGGAGCTTTATTATTTAGAGTCGATTTCTATAGCCTTATTTGACGTTATTGAGTTTTTTTTTTCTAGATTTGACTTGTTCGTAGGCTGATTCGAGAGGCAAGAGATCTTTGGAGTATTAATTCTCACGTTTTGAGGTAAGTAACTTGTCTAAGCTTGATTTGAAAGTAATTTTCCCGTTGCTATAATATTTGATATATGATGGACGTGATGCACGTTGCGAAGTGACGAGCGTATATGCGTACACTGTAGTTATTCATGATCCGGGTAGACTATAGGCTATTATGTGCCTAGTTTTACTATCATACCTCTTTTGCTAGAATATCTTCTCCATTTATATCAGTGCTTGAACTATTATTCATGCTAGCAATCATATCTAGGTTATGTGCTTATATGTTTGAGACATGATTGGGCTAATATTGCTATATTGAGCTATTTTCCTTGATTGTTCATATTCTCGGTCATGTATTATATCTGCATATTATATCTCTGTCTCTATGCACTATTTATATATTATCTCATACGTTGGCGGTGTCCTTATATGTATGACACGGGTTGAGCTGAGTACTATGACATGTGAAAATCTTGAGACTTGAGCAGTTTGATGACTGATTTTGGACCATAGAGTCGAGTTGTTATTGATAGTGAGGTGACGCGTGCGCCAGGACCCATATTGGGCAGAGTGGTATTAATAGTAAGGTGACACATGCACCACGTCCTATATTGGGCTAAGTGATATTGACCGTTGACTTAGATTAGATCAGCGCTTGGTTAGGATTTATGGAGTCAGGTAATAATATATGGGTGCAGGCACACGAGACATGCTTGGTAAGGGACATATGTCAGGCACTGGTGTAGTGCTGAGTGTAGTTGTGTGTGATAATTGAGAGGTACTTGTGCCAGGCACTATACATGTGCATTGGTGTACTTGACGATTAATGTTACATCCCGTACTTTAATATTAGGATGAGTCGTATTAATCCATATGAGCTTGAAGTGATTAAGACCATTCATGAGGTTATAAAGGATTTGTGACTATGCTATTGTAACACCCCGTAAGTTCAACAACTTTGATAGCGTTATATACATTGGATATGGTATTTTGAGTGGAACATTTTTGTAAAAAAAAGTTTGAAAAATATGATTTTATATAGTTATTAATATTACTACTTTCAAATATGCTTTAATTATATACATAATATGAGAAAGTTTATGAGATTTTCATTATTGTAAAGATAAAGTTTAGGAGATTTTCTTTATTGTAAAGATAGAAATTATTTTCTCACAAGAAAAGAAGGATATTACCATTTTAAGAATTAAGCGTACGAAAATTTGTACTCTTTATATGAGATTAGGAAAATTAGAAGTTGAGAAAATATATGTATTTTTACATGAATGTTTTAATGAAAAAATAGTGTATGTATTGATTTTATATGGTACCATAATTTATCAATATTTTAATATTTTTAATAGTACTACTTTAGGATGAGGACAAGACTATTTTTGAGGTTATAAGTATTTATGCTTTTTCAAACAAGTGATAAGTAAATTCGTCAAGGTGAGAGGGTAAACGAATAGAAGGAAATGAATTTCATCGAAGTTTGACATTTTGGGATAAAATACAGTCCAACCTATAATACCTCGTATTTATGGACTAGCACCCTATAAGGTACCACATGACCATGATAATAAGATGTATAAAGTGTTATAAAAGTGAGTAGTATTTTAAGTAAATTGAGATAATTCTTAATTATGTGAATTATTGATTAATTATTGATTTAAGTAGGAAATTAATAAATTAATTAAAAATTGGTGGATAAATAATTAAGTGAGGATCTTGGATAATTACTAGGGGACAATAATCCACGTGGTATTATGAAGTTATGGCAGCAAGTTGCCAACTATACTTATGCTTAGGGAAGAGGTGGCACCCTTTTAAGGATATATACACCTTATCTCTTTTTTGTTAAAAGATGCTATTAAGAAAATCTCTATATTTCAAAAAAATGGAGATGGATTAGAACTTCAAAAAAAGCAGCGGATGAATTCTCAAAATAGGAATTCACATGAACCCTTACAATGTTATAGCAGCGTGAGATACAATTCTAAGGTAGCACAGTACAATCTTTCTCAAGAATATCATACGGATTTTTTCCTACTTCAATTCGCCGTTACGTTTTTTGTCGCAATTGACGTGTATTAGAGGGATTTTCAAGAGAATCGGCTCAGGTATGTTAAGGCTAATCCTTCTTTCTTTTGGTATCATCCAAGTAACGATACGTAAACGTAATGCTATTTCATTAGTGTTTCTACTCTTATCAGTTAAGGATGTCTATGTTATTCATCCCTGTAAAATGATACTCAAGCATGTCTAAGTATGTTCCTAAGTCCCTATCGAGGTATATGATAGAGATGTTAATATTCATAATATAGTGATACACGCTTATTCATTTACCACCGAGCTACGGCCGGTCGGGCAATTACACATTTACCACCGAGCTACGGCCGGTCGGACAGTCATGCATTTACCACCGAGCTACGGCCGGTCGGGCAGTCATGTATTTACCACCAAGCTACGGCCGGTCAGGCAGTCATATATTTACCACTGAGCTACGGCCGGTTGGGCAGTTACATTTACCATCGAGCTACGGCCGGTCGGGCAGTCATGCATTTACCATCGAGCTACGGCCAGTCGGACAGTCATGCATTTACCACCGCGCTATGGCCGGTCGGGCAGTTACCATGTCACGACCCAATTTCTCCCTCCATGGACTGTTGTGACGGCACCTAGTCTCTAGGACTAGGTAAGCCTAACACATTGCGGAAATGAAAAAAAAGCATGAACATTAACTACTAATAGTAACAATTATCTAATAAGCAACTGAATGCCACTCGGCATATACAATTATCACTTCGTAAATGTACCGAACAATACCCAAAACCCGGAAACTCGCAAGTCACAAGCTACTAAGATGTTTTAACTATTCAATACATCATCTCTATAGGAAGAGAGAGAAATGAACATAAGGGGATAGAGGGGGACTCCGAGGATCTGCGGGCGCGGGCAGATGTACCTTGAAGTATCTAACAAGCAGCAGCGACTGCAACTAGTGATGAGGCTAGTACGATGAACCTGGATCTGCACATGAAAAATATATGCAGGAAAGGACATGAGTACACAAAATGGTACCCAGTATGTGCCAAGCCTAACCTCGGTAGAGTAGTGACGAGATCAGGTTAGGGCCCTACTGGTATAAATATAATGAAATAGGACAGATTGAAGTATCACAGTAAAAGTAAATATGGAAATCTAACAGGAATAGAATCGATGAAAGACAACGGCTCAGAACACGGTGATAATAACAGGAGATCTCCCGGGATACCGTCCCGTAGTCCCAAACGTAAATGTGCAGGGGGATCTCCCGGAATACCGTTTCGTAGTCCCAAAGTAAATATGCAGTGCTGGGGGAAAATACCGTTCCGTAGTCCCAAAGTAAATATGCAGTACAGGGGGGGATATCCCGGAATATCGTTCTGTAGTCTCAAAGTAAATATGCAGCTCAACCAATATAAACAACAATCACAACAAGAAAACCTACAGTTTAGACTAAGTTCAAATCAAAGAAAGGATGTAATTTCACTAAACATGCTGCACAAAGTTCAAATAGGCAATTAAAACACGTAGGCATGTTTTTCTAGTATAAACAGGATAGTACATATGCTAGTGTAATTCAAACAAGGAGAAAACAGGTTATAACTTAGTTAAAATGGGGATTTACAACAAATAGCCCGTGTACGTACTAGTCACCTCACGTACACGGCGCTCATATATCAAACAATACCAAATCCTAAGGGGAGTTCCCCCACACAAGGTTAGGCAAGCTACTTACCTCGAACCAACCTCAATCAATCTGGAACAATGCTCCTTCCACGAATATCCGACTCCGAATGGCTCAAATCTAGCAAAAATCAATTACATAACATAAATATAGCTACAAGAAACTAATCTGGCTAACGAAATCAAAGCTAAGGCAAGAAATTAGAAAAACGTCCAAAAATCTCTCGGAATCGGGTAAAAGTCATAAATTATGAACACCCATTCACTCGCTAGTTCACTCGTACCAAAATTATCCAGATCCGATGATTAAATCCCAATCAAAACTCAGAAATTTGGTTAGGGAACTTTTCCCCCATTTTTCAACTTTTCAATCAAAATCCGAAATTAAATGGAGAAAACAACTTTAGATTAATGAAATACAACTAAAAATGAGTTAGGGATCGGTACCCCAAAGCTCCCTATGAAAATCCCTCAAAGAATCACCAAATTCCGAGCTCCCAAGTCCAAAAATTGTGAAATAAATCAAACCCTCGATTTTGCCCTTTTTCTGCCAGTCAAACCACACATGTGGTCATATTTCCGCTTCTCTTGTCCCGATTTTGTGATAAAAATGCCGCACCTGCGATTTTAACTTGAAACCCAGCACACGCACCTACAACCAACAAACGCACCTACAGCCAACAAATTGCATCTTCGATTAATGCAGGTGTGAAAAACCACCGCACCTGCGGATTCTTCCTAACTCCTTCACGGCCGCATCTGCGGCTCCTTCTGTGCTTCTGCGGACAGGCACCTGCGGTTCCCACTCCGTAGGTGCGATTACACCAGCCGAGTCCAACTTTAGCAAGCATTCAAACTTCACAACTTGTTCCGTTAATCACCCGAAATCAACACGAGGCCCCAGGGACCTCAACAAACATACCACCCAATCCTAAAACACCATACGAACTTAGTAGAGCCTTCAAACCACATCAAACAATGCCAAAAGGACAAATCACCCTCCAATCCAAACATAATAAACTTGAAACTTCAAATTTCCACAACCGATGCCGAAACCTATCAAACCACGTCCGATTGACCTCAAATTTTTCACACAAGTCATATTCAACACTATGGGCCTGCTCAAACTTCCAGAATTGGATTCCAACCCAAATATCAAAAATTCCACTACCGGCCCAAAACTCGAAAAAGTCGACTTTCGCCATTTCAAGCTTAAATGAGCTACGGATCTCAAAAATACAATCCAAACACGCCCCTAAGCCTAAAATCACCCGACGGAGCTAACCGAATCGACAGAATTCCATTCCGGAGCCGTCTTCACACTATTCTGACTACGATCCAAATACTAAGACTTAAGCTTCTATTTAAGGACTAAGTGTCCCAAAACACTTCAGAAAAACCAAAACGAAACCTCTCGGCAAGTTACAATAGCATAAATAGACATGGGGGAAGCAGTTAACAGGGGGTCCGGGCTCTAACTCTCAAAACGACTAGCTAGGTCGTTACATCCTCCCCCTCTTAAAACAATCGTTCGTCCTCGAACGAGCATAGAGACATACCTGAAGTGGTGTAAAGATGAGGATAACGGCTGCACATATCATGCTCGGTATCCCAAGTCGCCTCCTCGGCTAGCTGACCCCGCCACTGAAGCTTTACAGATGCAATGTTCTTTGACCTTAGCTTCCGAACCTACCTATCCAAAATAGCCACTGGCTCCTCAACATAAGATAAATCCTTGTCTAACTTGTAACGACCAGGCCGGTCGTTTTGAATAATACAATTCCATTTCCCCATTTATTGCTAAATTCATTCTTTACAGTTGTTATGTGACTTGCTGGGGTAATTGGTTCGGGTCCGCTGAGGTTTGGAAATGAATTGAGACACTTCGTCTCGAAGAAGAAAGCTTAAGTTGAATAATTTGACCGGAAGGTGAAATATGTGTAAACGACCCCGGAATGAATTTTTGATGATTCCAATAGCTCAGTATGGTGATTTTGGGTTTATGGGTGTGTCCAGATATTTATTTCGAGGTCCGTAGCTAAATTAGGCTTGAAATGGCAAAATTAAGAAATTTAAGTTTGGAAGTTTGACCGGGGAGTTGAATTTTTGATATCGGGGTTAGAATCCAGTTCTGAAAATTTTCCTAGCTCCGTTATGTCATTTATGACTTGTGTGCAAAAGTTGAGGTCAATCGGACTTGATTTGATAGGTTTCGGCATCGAATATAGAAGTTGGAAGTTCTTAGTTTCATTAAGGTTGAATTGGGGTGTGATTCGTGGTTTTAGTGTTGTTTGATGTGATTTGAAGTTTTGCCAAGTCAGTATCATATTTTAGGACTTGTTGGTATATTTGTTTGGGGTCCCGGGGGACTCGAGTGTGTTCGGGTGTGTTTTGGATCGTTTTGGGCTACTTTGGACGCTGATTTTCTGATAACTGGTGTTTTTCTTCGCGTTTGCGAGGAGTCTCTCGCATTCGTGAAGAAGAATTTGGCTTCTGGAAGTTTGTTCTTCGCGTTCGCGAGAGACTCTCGCATTTGCGAAGAAGGAAATCTCGGTTGCACGGGTCTGACTTCGGAGGCTCATATCTCACAATCTATAAGGAATTTGGAGATGATCCAAAAATGAAAATTGCAGCCCTTTGTGTCTAGTTTCAAAAATTTAAACTAATTGGCATTTATATATGTGTAAAAAAAGTTATGATAGTTACACTACAGGCTGTACGGGAAGAGTTCGAAAATCTCTACTGCACAGGGTTGACTTTAGAAGCTTATATCCCGCAATATATAATGACTCAGGAAAGGAGCAACCTATAAAACTATAGCCCTTGCTATCTAGTTTTCAGAACATCAAACCATTGTCATTTGGAGTTGTGTGCAAAACGTTATTACCATTATACTAAAGGGTTTCTCGAATGAGTTTGGAAATCGCTGATGAAGAATTTGTTCATCGCGAACGCGAGAGAGGGTTCGCGAACGCGAAGAACAAACCCCTGGATAGCAAAATAAAGTCAAAATTCGTCCCATTCTTCCATTTTTGGACCAAGGAAGCTCGGGTGGGGCGATTTTTTGAGGATTTTTCAGAGAAGACGAGGTAAGTGTTCTTAACTCAATTTTGGTTAGATTACCCGAATCTATTACTAATTTTAGCATTTAATCTGTGATTTAAGTTTGAAAAGTTTGAAAACCCTCTAAGATATATTTGAGGATTTGGGGGTGGAATTGTTATTGGAATATAGTAGTTTTGGTATGGTTAGACTCGTGATTGGATGGGCTATCATATTCCGTGACTTTCGTCGGATTCCGAGACGTGGGCCCCATGGGTGAATTTTGAGTTAATTTCAAATTTTAATTGCAAAATGTAGTATTTTCTTATGAAATTGATTCTATAAATTTTGTTGACTGTATCGAATTATTTTGGCTAGATTCGAGCCATTCAGAATTGGATAATCGAGGAAAAAGGCCTACTAGTAAATTAAATTGGAGCAAGTCGAGGTAAGTATCTTGCCTAACCTTGTGTGGGGGACTTCCCCTTAGGATTTGAGTCTTCTATGTTGATTGTAGTTCGTGTACACGTGGTGATGAGTGCGTGCTCGGACTTAATTGTAGAAAATTAGCCTTTAGGGTTCTTAGGTCTTTATATTTACTGTGTATGAATGTGTTCTTGACATGACTGAGTTTCCTATTTACTAGTTTCACCTCTACATGCTTAATTGGAATTTTTTGCTTCATGATTCACTCTTATTGCCTAATCGACTACTATTTGACTTAACTGAAAAATTTCGCTTCTCCTACTGTCATTCTATCTTTCCATAGCTGCTTGTCTTAATTGGGAATTTATCATCATCTCCTCCTATAATTGTTTAGTCTTAAGTGAAGCTAAGATCATCTTTCCTTAATTGAATTGTCGGATATCCTCGTATTTGTTCAACCTTAAAAAGGAGTTTAGATAACCCATATCTTTGTTGACTTGCCTTTATTTGGGACTACTTGCTGCATGTTGATTCCCTTGTTATTGACTTGTGTATTGTGGGATCGTTGCTACATGTTAGTTTTCCCTTTGTTGAACTGTTCACTTTATGCCAGCATTCTTTTTCTGTGGTTATTCCTAGTGAGTTGGTCCTACCATTTCTTCATGATTTACAGTTCTTGAGTTGACTTACTTGCCGTACCTTGTATTATTGTCATTGTTATTATTGTACGTGTTGTGGTGATGTACGAGTTTTCTGCTGTGCTGTAATTGTATTCTCTTTAGTTGCGCTGCATATTTACTTTGGTACTACGGAACGATGTTCCGGGAGATCCCCCTGTTCTGCATATTTACTTTGGGACTACGGAACGATATTCCGGGAGATCGCTTTGCACATTTATGTTTGGGATTACGGGACGGTATCCCGGGAGATCCCCATGTACTGGATATTTACTTTGGGAATACGGAACGGTATTCCGGGTGATCCCCCTGCACATTTATGATTTGGACTACGAGACGGTATCCTGGGATATCCTCTGTACATTTACGTTTAGGACTACGGGACGGTATCCTGGGAGATCCCCTGTTATTATCACTGTGTTCTGAGCTATTGTTTTCATTGATCGTATCCGTGTGTAAACAGTATATGTGTTGTCCGTTCTTGTACTTATACTTACTAACTGGTATGAACTATGACAGGACACTTGCACAAGCTTACACGTGGCTAAGCACCATTATCGGATAAGAGGCCCCTTGAGATTTATGAGTATAGACGCACACCCTTGTTTATTTTTCTTGCATGTGAGAATGACTCTTTTGGGCACGTGACTTGTCAGTATGATCATGAGGTGTGATGAGGGCACAGGATGCCAAGTAGGGGTGGGCATCGGTCGGTTCGGTTCGGTTATGAATATTATTGGTTTAGCATATCGGTTATCGGTTTACAAATTTGATAAACCAATAACTGAACTGATAAGATATCGGTTATCAGGTATCGGTTAATCGGGTATCGATCATTATCGGTTCGGTTATCGGTTTACCCGATAAGATAACTCAATCTTGAGTTAAGCAAAAAAGAAAAGACAATTCACTTGAGTTAAGCAAAAAAGAGAAGAATTCACATATAGTATACTAAAGACTTACGCTAGGAGTAACTAGTAAGGTCTATGAAGAATGAAGATGAAGCAACTGAAGAGTGCGGTTGAGAAAGAATAGGAGAGAATGAACTGAAGCCCTAACATTTGTACATATTTAAGGGTAAAGTCATAATTTTATTAATTCTTATTGGGTTATCGGTTAACCCATTAACAAAATTGGCAAACCGAAGACCGAACCGATAACCCAATAGTAAAAAAATTCTAAACCGTTATCGAACCGTTATCGAACCGTTAACCCAATAACCCGATACCGATAACCCAATAAACAATTCACGGTTCAGGTTATCGGTTTTACCTGATATATGCCCAGCCCTAATGCCAAGTGTTAGGGTTCAGGTATTGAGACTCGTATTATATGATTATGAGATGAAGTGTCACGGAGTGCCTTATATTCGAAGGATATTTATTTGAAAGGGTTATATTCGAAAGGTATTTATTTTTAGAGAACTATTTTGAAAAATATTTACTTGAAGGAAGTATAATTTGAAATGTTTTTATCAACTGAAAGAATTGACTAATTGATTGAAGTTGTTGGCTATGACCTAATGTGAAAGTTGTCGTTGTTGCTGAGTTATGACTTGTCCTTACTGTATTTGTGATTTTGAATTTGGGTTTTATTTTTGTTCACTTTAATGAGCTTTATTATGGTGTTCCGCTGTTACTTGCTGCTTCCTTTCCTTATTGTAGTTACTATATTGTTAGCAATATCACTTAGTATTTATATAGATATCATGTTCGGTTGTTTCTATACTTATACTTGCTATGCTTATTAGACCAGTGGGTGTCTTGACTGTTCTTCATCACTATTCCACCGAGGTTAGTCTTGATACTTACTAGGCACCGCTGTGGTGTGCTCATACTAGACTTCTGCACATTTTTTTGTGCAGATCCAGGTATTGATCATTAGTAGCTAAGCAGATTCTTGTCGGGGAGGCTCAAGGTAAACCTGATGCTGCGTTCGCAGGCTTCGGAGTCACCTTCCTATTTTATATTCGCACTGTTGTACTTATTCCCATACGGTTGTGTTTAGAAGTTGTAGCGAAACTTTATAGAGCTTATGACTTGTACTACCGGGTTTTAGGAATTATAAATTTTGTAGAGATTTCTACTTCAAGACTGTTAAATTTTATTTATTATTGTGGTATTTCAGTATGAGTTAGGCTTACCTAGTCCCTAAGACTAGGTGCCTTCACGATACCCAAACAGAGGGAAAGTTGGGTAGTGACAAGTTGGTATCAGAGCTCTAGGTTCATAGGTGCTATGAGTCATAAGCGAATTTAGTAGAGTCTTGCGGATCGGTACGGAGACGTCTATACTTATCTTTGAGAGGCTACGAAACTATTATGACAATCTTACTTCTTTCATTCCTATCGTGCGAGCTTATTGATCTCGGAGTTTGAACTTTTATCATTCCATTCTCTCACCGACGGTGAGGACACGAGCTGTAGTTATCGACGGCGCTGCTCCTGGAGCAGGGGTCGCTAGAGGCAGAGGCAGAGGCCGAAGAGGAGTACGTGTCGTAGCCAGACCATATTCCAGAGCAGCGAGTTAACGTTGGTGAGGTTCCAGGTGTCAGGGCGACACAGCCTGTGGTCCCAATTCAGCTCATAGTCAGGGCAACAACATTTGAGGAAGGGCAATTTAGATTTGCAAGGTTCAAGGACTATGACCCTCCTACATTCAGTGGTTGGGCTTCAGAGAGCGCACGGGGTTTATTGAGGAGTGCCATCGCATTCTCCGTACTATGGGTATTGTTGTGATGAGTGGGGTTGCTATTACTACGTTCCAGCTTATGGGAGCGGCTTATCAGTTGTGGCGGGCATATGAGTTGGGTAGCCAGCCGATGCAACTTCACTTACACGGGTTCAGTTTTCAGAAATATTTTGAGAGAGTTTGTACCTCAATCACTTCGGGATGCATGCCGCGCGGAGTTTGAGCAGCCGCGTCAGGGCACCGTGTCAGTATTAGATTATGCCGTCAGATTCAGTGATTTGGCCAGCCATGCACCTGCCTTGGTCGCTACAGTTAAAGAGCGAGTCTGTGGATTCATTCAGGGGCTCAGCCATGATATTCAGTTCAACATGGCTCGAGAGTTAGAGTTAGATGTTTCGTTTCAGTAGGTGGTAGGGATTGCTCGCCGGTTAGAGGGCATGTGGGACCAGGAGCGAGAGGATAGACGAGATCAGGAGAGAGAGAGAGAGAGAGAGAGAGAGAGAGTACAGGGAGGCGAGGAGGCCTCATAGACCAGAGAGATCTGCTGGAGGCAGGGTGCAACATGGTAGAGGTTTCCTGGGTCAGCCAGTTCAGTTTGCGCTTCAGGCTTCACATAGTGATTCAGGTGTTCATGGGTCTCAGTGTACCCATACCGCACAGTTCCCACAGCCACATCAGTAGAGGTGTTGCTTTGAGTATGTAGATACTAGCCACATGGTGAGAGATTTCCTCAAATTTCGGGCAGATGTGTCGCAGCAAGGTATTCAGGTGAGTAGAGGGCGCCCAAGAGGGGGAGGCCTGGCCCGTTGATGTGTTTCATATAGTAGGCTTAAGGCCGTTGTGCCAGATTATGTCATTCAAGTATGATTTTAATTTGTTGTAGAGGAGCACCATCCATAGTTCATTACAGTTCTTCTTATTGAGGTGAGTTTCCCTATTTGTTGCTCCACTTATGGGTGCACTTCATGATTTGCACTCTGTTTATGTGTTACCCTGTTGGGAGGTTCTATGAGTGATAGTCGTGTCTATCGTCTGTTTTTATTCATTATCGAGAGTTATGAGACTAGTAGTAAATACCTATTGTCCATTTCGGTAGGCTTGATGTGATTTCTGAGTATTTTTGGCTACGAGCTATGATTTTTATGCTCCACCGGTATGGGAGCCAGTACTTGTTGTAATTTGTAACGGAAATTGGTCTATTGAAAGTTTCCAGCTGGTTTGATATATATCCTACTTGTGATTCAGAGTTGAGGGTAAGACCCTCGTGATTTCATGTGATATAATGTGTTTGAATCGGGCTGTGTACCGCGGTGGAAGTTATACCAAAATGAGATCCTTGTGAATTGTTCATATGCTTTAATTCTTTTCTTGTTATGTTATTTTATAGGTTGGTACTTATAGAGAGTTGTGCCTGTCGGGCTTGTTTGATAGTTCTCCTATGTGTTTCTCTTTAAATATTCAGTCATTTTCATTCTGTGCTTCTTTAGTTAAAGCTTGTGGGGTGTGTGCCCGGTGGTGTTAGTTATGACTTGTTGATTCGGGTGTTTTGCTATGAGGCCTTCATGTTTCTTGCATCACTGTCAGTGTTATGGAGGTTTGGAATAAAGTCCTATCGGATATGAGGCTAGTGGCCGGTGCAGGATTTGATTTCTGATAGGTATTGTGATCAGGAATGTTATTATAGGCCTGTGTGTAGCGTGCATGTTGTGTGGTCGTACTATGTGGTTGTAGGCATAGTGGCTGCAGCTAGTTGAGACTAATACCGGATATGGATTTAGAATCGGGTCTCATGAAAATGAATGGAAGGTGAGAATTTTGGCTCTAAGGCTTATTGGTATTGGTAGAAAGGCTACAGTTGAGAGGGTGTCGTTAAGCTTATGTGGATTGGGATTACGTGGGATCACCCACGGGTGTATGTTGGAAGTGTGCATTCAGTGATTTGACTACTTCGAGGCGAATCTTGGCACGTTCGAGGACGAACATTTGTTTTAGAGGTGGAGGATGTAACGACCCGGCCGGTCATTTAGAAAAATACAATCTCGTTTCCCCATTTATTACTAAATTCATACTTTACAGTTGCTATGTGACTTGCCGAGGTAATTGGTTGGGGTCCGGTGAGATTCTGAAATGAATTGAGACACTTCGTCTCGAAGAAGAAAGCTTAAGTTGAATAATTTGATCGGAAGGTGAAATATGTGTAAACCACCCCGGAATGAATTTTTGATGATTCCAATAGCTCAGTATGGTGATTTCGGGTTTAGGGGTGTGTCCGGATATTTATTTCGAGGTCCATAGCTAAATAAGGCTTGAAATAGCGAAATTAAGAAATTTAAGTTTGAAAGTTAGACCGGGGAGTTGACTTTTTGATATCGGGGTCGAAATCCCGTTCTGAAAATTTTCCTAGCTCCGTTATGTCATTTATGACTTGTGTGTAAAATTTGAGGTCAATCGGACTTGATTTGATAGGTTTCGGCAACGAATGTAGAAGTTGGAAGTTCTTAGTTTCATTAAGCTTGAATTGGGGTGTGATTCGCTGTTTTAGCGTTGTTTGATGTGATTTGAAGATTCGACCAAGTTCGTATCATGTTTTAGGACTTGTTAGTATATTTGGTTGGGATCACGGGGGACTCAGGTGTGTTTTGGATCATTTTGGGCTACTTTGGACACTGATTTACTGATATTTGGTGTTGTTCTTCACGTTCGCGAGGAGCCTCTCGCGTTCGTGAAAAAGAATTTGGCTTCTGAAAGTTTGTTCTTCGCGTTCGCGAGAGACTCTCGCGTTCGCGAAGAAGGAAATCTTTGTTGCACAGGTCTGACTTTGGAGGCTTATATCTCGCAATCTATAAGGAATTTGGAGATGATCCAAGAATGAAAGTTGTAGCCCTTTGTGTCTAGTTTTCAGAAAGTAAACTAATTGGCATTTAGATTTGTGTACAAAAAGTTATGGTAGTTACACTACAGGCTGTATGGGAAGAGTTCGAAAATCTCTGCTGCACAGGGTTGACTTTGGAAGCTTATATCCCGCAATAGATAATGACTCAGGAAGGAGCATCCTCTGAAACTATAGCCCTTGCTGTCTTTCAGAACATCAAATCATTTGTCATTTGGAGTTGTGTGCAAAAAGTTATAACCATTATACTAATGGTTGTTTGGAATGAGTTTGGAAATCACTGATGAGGAATTTGTTCATCACGAACACGAGAGGGGGGTCGCGAACGCGAAGAACAAACCTCTGGGTAGTAGAATAAAGTCCAAATTCATCCCATTCTTCCATTTTTGGACCAAGGAAGCTCGGGTGGGGCGATGTTTCGAGGGATTTTCAGAGAAAACAACGAGGTAACTCTTCTTAACTCAATTTTGGTTAGATTACCCGAATCTATTGCTAATTTTAGCATTTAATCTGTGATTTAAGTTGGAAAAGTTTGAAAACCCTCTTGGATAGATTTGAGGATTTGGGGGTCGAATTGTTATCGAAATTTAGTAGTTTTTGTATGGTTAGACTCGTGATTGGATGGGCTTTCATATTCTGTGACTTTCGTCGGATTCCGAGACGTGGGCCCCATGGGTGAATTTTGAATTAATTTTGGATTTTTATTAAAAATGTAGTATTTTCTTATGAAATTGAATCTATAAAATTTGTTGAATGTATCGAATTATTTTGGCTATATTCGAGCCATTCGGAATTAGATAATCGAGGAAAAAGGCCTACTAGTGGATTAAATTGGAGCAAGTCGAGGTAAGTATCTTGCCTAACCTTGTGTGGGGGACTTCCCCTTAGGATTTGAGTCTTCTATGTTGATTGTAGTTCGTGTACACGAGGTGACGAGTGCGTGCTCGGACTTATTTGTGGAAAATTGGCCTTTAGGGTTCTTAGGTCTTTATATTCATTGTGTATGAATGTGTTCTTGACATGACTGAGTTTCCTATTTACTAGTTTCAGTTCTACATGGTTAATTGGAATTAATTGCTTCATGATTCGCTCTTATTCCCTAATCGACTCCTATTTGACTTAACTGAAGAATTGTGCTTCTCCTATTGTCATCATATCTTTCCATAGCTGCTTGTCTTAATTGGGAATTTATCATCATCTCCTCCTACAGTTGTTTAGTCTTAAGTGAAGCTAAGATCATCTTTCCTTAATTGAATTGTCGGATATCCTCGTATTTGTTCAACCTTAAAAGGGAGTTTAGATAACCCATATCTTTGTTGACTTTCCTTTATTTGGGACTACTTTAGTCTTGTTGGTTCCCTAGTTATTGACTTGTGTATTGTGGGATTGTTGCTACATGTTAGTTTTCCCTTTGTTGAACTGTTCACTTTATGCCAGCATTCTTTTTCTGTGGTTATTCCTTATGAGTTGGTCCTATCGTTTCTTCGTGATTTATAGTTCTTGAGTTGACTTACTTGTCGTACCATGTATTATTGTCATTGCTGCTGTTGTACATGTTGTGGTGATGTACGAGTTTTCTGTCGTGCTGTAATTGTATTCTCTTTTGTTGCGCTGCATATTTACTTTGGGACTACGGAATGGTATTCCGGGAGATCCCCCTGCACATTTACATTTGGGACTACGGGATGGCATCCCGGGAGATCCCCATGTTCTGGATATTTACTTTGGGACTACGGAACGATATTTCGGGAGATCCCCTTGCACATTTATGTTTGGGACTACAGGACGGTATCCCGGGAGATCCGCCTTGTACTGGATATTTAATTTGGGACTATGGAACGGTATTTCAGGTGATCCCCCTGCACATTTATGATTTGGACTACGGGACGGTATCCCGGGAGATCCTCTGTACATTTACGTTTGGGACTACGTGACGGTATCCTGGGAGATCCCCTATTATTATCGCTGTGTTCTGAGCTGTTATTTTCATTGATCTTATCCCTGTATAAACAGTATATGTGTTGTCCGCTCTTGTCCTTATACTTACTAGCTGGTATGAACTATATTAGGACACTTGCATAAGCATACACGTGGCTAAGCACCCTCATCGGATAGGAGGCTCCTTGAGATTTCTGAGTATAGACGCACGCCCTTGTTTATTTTGCTTCCATGTGAGAATGACTCTTTTGGGCACGTGAGTTGTCAGTATGATTGTGAGGTGTGATGAGGGCACAGGATGCCAAGTGTTAGGGTGTAGGTATTGAGACTCGTATTATATGATTATGAGATGAGGTGTCACAGGGTGGCTTTATTCGAAGGATATTTAGTTGAAAGGGTTATATTCGAAAGGTATTCATTTTTAGAGAACTATTTTTGAAAAATATTTACTTGAAGGAAGTATAATTCGAAATGTTTTTATCAACTGAAAGATTTGACTAATTGATTGAAGTTGTTGGCTATGACCTAATGTGAAAGATGGCGTAGTTGCTGAGTTATGACTTGTCCTTACTGTATTTGTGATTTCGAATTTGGGTTGTATTTTTGTTCACTTTTGTGAGCTTTATTATTGTGTTCCGCTGTTACTTGTTGTTTCCTTTCCTTATTGTAGTTATTGTATTGTTCGCTTAGTCTTTATATAGATATCATATTCGGTTACTTCTATACTTATACTTGTTATGCTTATTCGACCAGTGGGTGTCTTGAATGTTCCTCGTCACTACTCCACTGAGGTTAGTCTTGATACTTACTGGGCACCGCTGTGGTGTGCTCATACTGCACTTCTGCATATCTTTTTGTGCAGATCCAGGTATTGATCATTAGTAGCTAAGGAAGACTCAAGGTAAACCTGTTGCTGCGTTCGCAGGCTTCGTAGTCACCTTCCTATTGTATATTCACACTGTTGTACTTATTTCCGTACGGTTGTGATTAGAAGTTGTAGCGAAACTCTATAGAGCTTATCACTTGTACTACCGGGTTTTGGAAATTATAAATTTTGCAGAGATTTCTGCTTCAAGACTGTTAAATTTTAATTATTATTGTGGTATTTCAGTATGAGTTAGGCTTACCTAGTCCCTAAGACTAGGTGCCCATCACGATACCCAAACGGAGGGAAAGTTGGGTCGTGACACAACTGGACCGAGCTGAAATCCAACACGTGTGACAATCACCGTGGTATCTCCAAAGCATCAAAACATGAAATACCGGATGAACTCCTGCTAGGCTGGGAGGTAAGGCAAGCTCATAAGCTACCTCCCCAACCCGCCGCAACAACTCAAAGGGACTAATGAACCTTGGGCTCAGCTTGCCCCTCTTTCTGAACCTCATAACGCCCTTCAAAGGCGAAACTCGAAGCAAGACCCGCTCTCCAACCATGAATGAAACATCGCGAACTTTCCGGCCCGCATAACTCTTCTTTCTGGACTGGGCTGTGCGAAGTGTGTCCTGAATTACCTTAACTTTCTCCAAGGCATCCTGAACCAAGTCCGTATCCAATAATCTGGCCTCGCCTGACTCGAACCGACCCACTGGGGACCGACACCGCCTACCATACAGAGCCTCATACGGTGCCATCTGAATGTTGGACTGATAACTGTTGTTGTAGGCAAACTCCACAAGTGTCCTGAGCTGATCCCAAGAACCTCCAAACTCCATCACACACGCACGGAGCATATCCTCAAGAATCTGAATAGTGCGCTCGGACTGCACGTCCGTCTGAGGGTGAAATGTTGTGCTCAACTCCACCCGAGTACCCAACTCATGTTGTACGGCTCTCCAGAACTGTGATGTAAACCACGTACCCCGGTCAGAGATGATAGATACCAGCAATCCATGAAGCCTGACAATCTCACGGATATAAACTCAAGCCAGCTACTCGGAAGAATAGGTAGTCATCACATGAAGGAAACAAGCTTACTTGGTCCGTGTATCCACAATCACCCAAACTGCATCAAACTTCTGTTGAGTCCGTGGGAGCCCAACAACGAAATCCATAGTGATCCACTCCCATTTCCACTCCGAAATCTCCAACTTCTAAAGCAATCCACTCGGTCGCTGATGCTCATGCTTCACCTACTGGCAATTTAGACACCGAGCAACATACTCCACTATGTCCTTCTTCATCCTACGCCACCAATAATGCTGCCTCAAGTACTAGTACATCTTCTTGGTACCCGGTTGAATAGAGTACCACGAGCTGTGAGCCTCCTGAATAATTAATTCACGCAATCCGTCCACATTAGGCACACATAGCCTGCCCTGCATCCTCGAAGCACCATCATCCCCAATAGTAACCTCCTTAGCATCTTTGTGTTGGACCGTGTCCTTAAGGACAAGCAGCTAGGGGTCATCATACTGATGCTCCCTGATACGATCATAAAAAGAAGACCGGGAGACCACACAAGCCAATACTCGAATAGGCTCAGAAATATTCAATCTTACAAACTGGCTGGCTAAGGCCTGAACATCCAATGCCATGGGCCTCTTCGCTGCTGGTAGATAAGCTAAACTCCCCAAACTCTCTACCCAGTGACTCAAAGCATCGGCCACCACATTGGCCTTCCCCGGGTGGTACAAAATGGAGATATCATAATCCTTAAGCAGCTCTAACCACCTCCTCTGACGCAAATTAAGATCCTTCTGCTTGAACAGATGCTGCAAACTTCGGTGATCAATGTAGATCTCACAAGGGACACCGCATAAATAGTGCCTCCAAATCTTCAAGGTATGAACAATAGCAGGTAACTCCAGGTCATGGACAGGATAGTTCTTTTTATGAACCTTTAGCTTTCTGGACGCGTAGGTAATCACCCTACAGTCCTACATCAACACCGCGCTGAGGTCAACTCCCGACGCTTCACATGAAACTGTACAAGACCCCGAACCTGAAGGCAATAACAATAATGGGGTTGTAGTCAAAGCTATCTTGAACTTCTGAAAGCTCTCCTCATACCCTTCTGTCCACCTGAACGGAGCACCCTTCTGGGTCAGCCTGGTCATGGGTGCTGCAATAGATGATAATCCCTCAACAAATCGACGGTAATACCCCGACAAACCAAGGAAGCTCCGGATCTCTATAGCTGAGGACGGCTCGGGCCAACTCTGCACTGCCTCCACCTTCTTCGGATCCTCCTTGATCCCTTCACTCGATACCACGTGACAAAAAATTGCCACTGAATCCAACTAGAACTCGCATTTTGAGAACTTTGCATATAATATCTTCTCTCTCAAAGTCTGAAGCACTATCCTCGGGTGAAGCTCATGATCCTCCCGACTCCGGGAGTATACCTGAATTTCATTAATAAAGACAATGACGAGCGAGTCAAGATAAGGCTGAAATACACTGTGCATCAGATGCATCAATGCTGCTGGGGCATTGGTCAGCCCAAATGACATAACAAGGAACTCGTAATGACCATACCGAGTCCTGAAAGTAGTCTTCGGGATATTTGGCTCCCGAATCTTCAACTGATGATAACCTAAGCACAAATCAATCATGGAAAACACTCGGGCACCCTGTAACTTATCAAATAGGTCATCAATACGAGGCAAAGGATATCGGTTCTTCACTGTAACTCTGTTCAACTAGCGATAATCAATGCACATACGCATAGAACCATCCTTTTTCTTCACAAACAAGACAGGAGCACCCCAAAGTGACACACTGGGCCGAATGAAGCCCTTATCAAGCAATTCCTATAGCTGTTCCTTCAACTCCTTCAACTTAGGAGGGGCCATACGGTAAGGAGGAATAGAGATGGGCTGAGTGCCCGGCAACAAATCAACGCCAAAATCAATATCTCTATCGGGCGGCATGCTCGGAAGATTAGCTGGAAACATATTAGGGAGATCACTCATTATTGGGACTGAATCAACTGTAAGGGTATCAATACTGACATCTCTGACACAGGCTAGATACGCATCACACCCCTTCTCAACCATTCATTGAGCTTTGAGAAATGAAATAACTCTGCTAGGAGTGTAATCTAAGGTACCCCTCCACTGTAATCGCGGTAAACCTGGCATAGCGAGCGTCACGGTCTTGGCGTGACAATCAAGAATAGCATAATGGGGTGACAACAAGTCCATGCCCAAGATAACATCAAAATCTACCATGCCGAGCAATAATAAATCGGCTCTGGTCTCAAAACCACTATGAGTAATCAAACACGACCAATAAACGCGGTCCACAACAAGAGAATCTCCCACAGGAGTAGACACATAATTAGGGGAACTCAAAGAATCGCGAGATACACCCAAATATGGGGAAAAATAAGATGGCACATAAGAGTAAGTGGAGCCTAGATCGAATAGAACTGATCCATCTCTATGACAGACCAGAACAATGCCTGTAATGACAGAATCAGAAGCAACGACCTCTAGACTAGCAGGAAAGGCATAGTATCTGTCCTGGCCTCCCCCTATCGGGCGACCTCTACCTTTTTGACCTCCACCTGGGCTGGCTGAGCAGGTGGAGTGGCAACTGGTGCCGTAATCATAGCCTGGGAGCCTTGTGGAGCACGCTGTGGCTGAGAAGTCTATGGGGGTGAACCCCTCCTAAGTTTAGGGCAATCCCTCACCATATGGAGAGTGTCGCCACACTCAAAACAAGCTCTGGGAGGACATTGCGGCTGTGACTAGCTCGGGCTAGGTTTTCTAGACTGACCGCTGATAGCATCCCGTGCAGGAGGCACACTAGATACTGTAGGTGCATAATAGGGCTCCTGAGGTCTAGGAGGAGCTAGAATACCATTGGCGGTTAGAAGAGCTAAATGAAAGGGGCGACTCACATACCCCCTACCATGACAAACTACAGCTGGGGCACGAACACCAGAATAATGGCTCGACTCTCGAGACCTCTTGGCCTCTCTCTCCTCCCTATCCCGAGCAAGCATGCCCTCTACTCTCCTAGAAATACTCACTATTTGCTGATACGCGATATCCATCTCTAACTCTCGGGCCATGCTAGTCCTGATGCTGGGAATGAGTCCCTCAATAAATCGACGGACCCTCTCTCGAGCTGTAGAAACCAATGCCAAGGCATGTCTGGTCAAGTCACTGAAATGGACTACATACTCTGAAATTGTCATAGCACCCTGGCGCAACTGTTCAAACATCACGCGCCATGCGTCCCTGAGGCTCTAAGGGACGTACTCTCCCAGAAATATGTCCGAGAACTGAGTCCATGTAAGGGAAGCTGCCTCAGCCAGACTGTCCAACTCATAAGTACGCCACCACAGATAGGCTGCTCCTCGAAGATAAAAGGCAGTGAAAGAAACCCCACTCGACTCTGTTATGCCCATAGTGCGGAGGATACGGTGGCACTTCTCTAGAAATACCTGAGCATCCTCTGATGCTAGACCACTGAATGTAGAAGGGTCGTACTTCTTATACCTCTCGAGCCTACGCTGCTCCTCCTCTAAAGTTGTTGCACTACCCTCGGGCTGAAGTGGGGCTACAGGTGGTACCGGTATAACCTCTAGAATCTAATCAACCTCAACCCGCTGCTCTAGGGTGCGGGAGGTGGGAGTCTGTGCTCCTCCCCCGGCCTGAGATCTGGCTGCAACAAGGGGAATCAACCGTGCCTGAGCTAGAGTGTTGTACATTCTCATGAACTGTACAAGGGTCTCCTGAAGAGCTAGAGTAGTAGTAGGCGTATCAGGTGCCTGTGCTCCGATTGGAGCTGTTGATGGCTCCTCTGTAGTAGCTCACTCGGGTGCTCTGGCTGCACCACGTGTGCGTCCTCGGCCTCTACCCCGGCCCCTGCATCGGGCATCTCTAGAATGGGGCACGGGTGCCTGGTCATCTCCAGTAGAATGTGTCCTCACCATCTATGAGAGAATAGAAGACAGAAGTTTAGAATTTCGAAGTTAATAATCTCGCACGACAAGGAATCAAATGAAGTGGAATTTTCCTAACAGATTCATAGCCTCCCAAAGATAAGTACAGACGTCTCCGTACCGATCCGCGAGACCCTAATAAACCGGCTTGTGACTCACAACTCCTATGAACCTAGAGCTCTGATACCAACTAGTCACGACCCAATTTCTCCCTCCGTGAACTGTCGTGATAGCACCTAGTCTCTACGACTAGGCAAACCTAACAGATTGGGAAAATGAAACAAAAGCATGAACATTAACTACTAACACTAGCAATTATCTAATAAGCAACTGAATGCCACACGACATATACAATTATCACTTGGGAAATATACCGAGCAATACCCAAAACCCGGAAAATTACAAGTCACAAGCTACTAAGAAGTTTTAACTGTTCTATACATGATCTTTACAGAAAGAAAGAGAAATGAACATAGGGGGATATAGGGGGACTCTGAGTTTCTGCGGGCACGGGCATATGTACCTTGATGTCTCCAACAAGCAACAACGACTGCAACTAGTGATGAGGCTGGTACGATGAACCTGGATCAGCACACGAAAAACATGTGCAGGAAAGGGCATGAGTACAACGGTACCTAGTAAGTGCCATGCCTAACCTCGGTCAAGTTGTGACGAGATTAGGTCGGGGCCGTACTGGTATAAATATAATGAAATAAGACAGATTGAAGTATCACAGTAAAGGTAAATACGGAAATCTAACAGGAATAGAATCAATGAAAGACAACAGCTCAGAACACGGTGATAACAACAGGGGATCTCCCGGGATACCATCCCGTCCCAATCTAAATATGCAGCTTAACCAATATAAACAGCAATCACAGCAAGAAAACCTACCGATTAGACTAAGTTCAAATGAAAGAAAGCAGGTAATTTCACTGAACATGTTGCACAGAGTTCAATGGCAGTTAAAACACGTAGGCATGCGTTTCTAATCTAAAAAGGATATTACATATGCTAGTATAGTTCAAACAAGGAGAAAACAGGTTATGACTTAGTGAAAACGGGGTTTTACAAAAAGTAGCCCGTGTACGTACTCGTCACCTCACGTACACGGCGCTAATATATCAAACAGTACCAAATACTAAGGGGAGTTTCCCCACACAAGGTTAGGCAAGCCACTTACCTCGAACCAAGCTCAATCAATTCGAAACAATGCTCTTTCCACGAGTATCCGACTCCGAATGGCTCAAATCTAGCCAAAACCAATTACATAACGTAAATATAGCTGCAAGAAAAAATCTAGCTAACGAATTCAAAGCTAAGGCAAAAAATTAGAAAAACGCCCAAAAAGCCTCCCGGGCCCACGTCTCGAAATCGGGTAAATGTCACAAATTATTAACATCCATTCACACATGAGTTCACTCGTACAAAAATTATCTAAATCCGATGATTAAATCCCAATCAAAACTCATAAATTCGGTAGGGGAACTTTTCCCCCATTTTCCCAACTTTTCAATCCAAATCCAAAATTAAATGGAGAAAACAACTTTAGATTAATGAAATACAACTAAAAACGAATTAGAAATCGCTACCCCAAAGCTCACTTTGAAAATCCCTCAAAGAATCGCCAAATCACGGCTCCCAAGTCCAAAAATGGTGAAATGAATCAAACCCTTTATTTTGCCTTTTTTCTGCCAGTCGAACCGCACATGCGGTCATATTTCCTCTTCTGCTGTCCCGCTTTTGCGAGAAAAATGCCGCACCTGCAATTTTCTCTTGAAACTCAGCACACGCACCTGCGGCCAACAAATCGCATCTGTGACTAACGCAGGTGCGGAAAACCATTACACCTGCAGATTCTGCCTAACTCCTTCATGGCCGCATCTGCGGCTCATTCTTCGCTTCTGTGGACACGCACCTGCAGTTCCCACTCCGCAGGTGCGATTACACCAGCTGAGTCCAACTTTAGCAAGCCTTCAAACTTCACAACTTGTTCCCTCAATCACCTGAAATCAACCCGAGGCCCCCAGGATCTCAACCAACTTACCACCCAATTTTAAAGCACCATACGAACTTAGTCGAGCCTTCAAACCACATCAAACAACGCTAAAAGCACAAATCACCCTCCAATCCAACTTAATGAACTTGAAACTTAAAATTTCCGCAACCGATGCCAAAAACTATCAAGCCACATCCGATTGACCTCAAATTTTGCACACAGGCCATATTCAACACTACGGACCTACTCAAACTTCCGGAATCGAATTCCGACCCCGATAGCAAAAATTCAACAAACAGCCCAAAACTCCAAAAATTTGACTTTTTCAATTTTAAGCCTAAATGAGCTACAAACCTCGAAAACACAATCCAAACACGCCCCTAAGCTCAAAATAACCCAAGGAGCTAACGGAATCGACGGAATTCCATTCAGGAGCCGTCTTCACACTATTCCAACTACGGTCCAAATTCTAAGACTTAAGCTTCCATTTAAGGACTAAGTGTCCCAAAACACTTTAGAAAAAACAAGACGAAACCTCCCGGCAAGTCAAAATAGCATAAATAGATATGGGGGAAGTAGTTAACAGGGGATCCAGGCCCCCCTCTTAAAACAAGCAGCTAGGGGTCGATTACATCCTCCCCCCTCTTAAAACAATCGTTCATCCTCGAACGAGCATAGAGACATACCTAAAGTGGTGTAAAGATGAGGATAACGGCTGCGCATATCCTGCTCGGTATCCCAAGTCGCCTCCTCGACCGGCTGACCCCGCCACTGAACCTTTACTGATGCAATTTTCTTTGACCTCAGCTTCCGAACCTGCCTGTCCAAAATAGCCACTGGCTCCTCAACATAAGATAAATCCTTTTCCAACTGGACCGAGCTGAAGTCTAACACGTGAGACGGATCACCATGGTATCATTGAAGCATCGAAACATGAAATATCGGATGAACTCCTGCCAGGCTGGGAGGTAAGGCAAGCTCATAAGCAACCTCCCCAACCCACCGCAACACCTCAAAGGGACCAATTAACCTTAGGCTCAGCTTGCCCCTCTTTCCGAACCTTAAAACACCCTTCATAGGTGAAACTCGAAGCAAGACCCGCTCCCCAACCATGAATGAAACATTGCAAACTTTCCGGCCCGCATAACTCTTCTGTCTGGACTGGGCTATGCGAAGTCTGTCCTGAATCACCTTAGCATTCTCCAAGGCATCCTGAACCAAGCCCGTACCCAATAATCTAGCCTCGCCTGGCTCGAACCAACCCACTGGGGACCGACATCGCCTACCATATAGAGCCTCATTACATGCCATCTGAATGCTGGACTGATAAATGTTGTTGTAGAGAAACTCTGCAAGTGGCAAGAATTGATTGTAAAAACCTCTAAACTCCATCACACACTCACGGAGCTATCCTCAAGAATCTGAATAGTGTGCTCGGACTGCACGTCCGTCTGAGGGTGAAATGCTATGCTCAACTCCACCCGAGTACTCAACTCATGTTGTAGGGCTCTCCAGAATTGTGATGTAAGCCGCGTACCCTAGTTAGAGATGATAGATACCAGCAATCCATGAAGCCTGACAATCTCATGGATATAAACTCAAGCCAGCTACTTGGAAGAACAGGAAGTCATCACATGAAGGAAATAAGCTGACTTGGTCAGTCTATCCACAATCACCCAAACTGCATCAAACTTCCGTTGAGTCCGTGCGAAACCAACAACAAAATCCATAGTGATCCGTTCCCATTTCCACTCCGAAATCTCCAACTTCTAAAGCAATCCACCCAGTCTCTGATGCTCATACTTCACCTACTGGCAATTTAGACACCGAGCAACATACTCCACTATGTCCTTCTTCATCCTACGCCAATAATAATGTTGCCTCAAGTCCTAGTACATCTTCGTGGCACACGTATGAATAGAGTACCGCGAGTTGTGAGCCTCCTGAATAATCAATTCACGCAATCTGTCCACATTAGGCACACAAAGCCTGCATTGCATCCTCAAAGCACCATCATCCCCTATAGTAACCTCTTTAGCATCATCGTGCTTGACCGTGTCCTTAAGGACAAGCAGCTAGGGGTCATCATACTGACGCTCCCTTATACGATCAAAAAGAGAAGACCGGGGGACCACACAAGCCAATACTCGACTAGGCTGAGAAATATTCAATGTCACAAACTAGCTGGCTAATGCCTGAACATCCAATGCCATGGGCCTCTCCGCTGCTGGTAGATAAGCAAAACTCCCCAAACTCTCTACCCAGCGACTCAAAGCATCGGCCACCACAGTGGCCTTCCCCGCGTGGTACAAAATGGTAATATCATAACCCTTAAGCAGCTCTAACCACCTCCTCTGACGCAAATTAAGATCCTTCTGCTTGAACAGATGCTACAAACTTCGGTGATTAGTATAAATCTCTCAAGGGACACCGTACAAATAGTGCGTCCAAATCTTCAAGGCATGAACAATAGCAACTAACTCCAGGTCGTGGACAGGATAGTTCTTTTCATGCACCTTCAGTTGTCTGGACGCGTAGGCAATAACCCTACGGTCCTACATCAACACCGCACCGAGGCCAACTCGCGAAGCTTCACATTAAACTTTATAAGACCCCAAACCTCAACAATACTGGGGTTGTAGTCAAAGCTTTCTTGAGCTTCTGAAAGCTCTCCTCACACCCTTCCGTATACCTGAACGGAGCACCCTTCTGGGTCAGCCTGGTCATGGGTGCTGTAATAGATTATTATCCCTGAATAAATCGACGGTAATACCCCGCCAAACCAAGGAAGCTCCAGATCTTTGTGGCTAAGGACAGCGTGGGCCAACTCTGCACTGCCTCCACCTTCTTCGGATCCACCTTGATCCCTTCACTTGATACCACGTGACCGAAAATTGCCACTGAATCCAACCAGAACTTGCATTTTGATAACTTTGCATATAAATTATTCTCTCTCATATTCTGAAGCACTGTCCTCAGGTGCTGCTCATGATCCTCCCAACTCCGGGAGTATACAAGAATGTCATCAATAAAGACAATGATGAGCGAGTCAAGATAAAGCCAAAATACATTATGCATCAGATGCATAAATACTACTGGGCATTGGTCAGCCCAAATGACAAAACAAGGAACTCGTACTGACCATACCGAGTCCTGAAAGTAGTCTTCGGGATATCTGGCTCCCAAATCTTCAATTGATGATAACCTGAGCACAAATCAATCTTGGAAAACACTCGGGCACCCTGTAACTGATCAAATAGGTCACCAATACGAGGCTAACGATATCGGTTCTTGACTGTAACTTTGTTCATCTAGTGATAATCAATGCACATACGCATAGAACCATCCTTTTTCTTCACAGATAAGACAGGAGCACCCCAAAGTGACACACTGGGCCGAATGAAGCCCTTATCAAGCAATTCCTGTAATTGTTCCTTTAACTCCTTCAACTCAGGAGGGGCCATACGGTAAGGAGAAATAGAGATGGGCTGAGTGCCCGGCAGCAAATCAAAGCCAAAATCAATATCTCTATCGGGCGGTATGCTCGGAAGATCAGCTGGAAACGTATTAGGAAAATCACTCATTACTGGGACTGAATCAACTGTAGGGGTATCAATACTGACATCTCTCATACAGGCTAGATACGCATCACACCCCTTCTCAACCATTCGTTGAGCTTTAAGAAATGAATTAACTCTGATAGGAGTGTAATCTAAGGTACCCCTCCACTCTAATCGCGGTAAACCTTGCATAGCCAGCGTCACGGTCTTGGCGTGACAATCATGAATAGCATAATGGGGCGACAACAAGTCCATGCCCAAGATAACATCAAAATCTACCATGCTGAGCAATAATAAATCGGCTCTGGTCTCAAAACCATTATGAGTAATAAAACACGACCAACAAACGCTGTCCACAACAAGCCGGGGGGGCCGCCTTGCGCAGCTTTAGAAAGGAGAGAATTTCAGAAAGTCATTCTCTCCAACCTTTTCTATCTATCTTTAGAAGTAGGGCGAGAGAAAGTCAAGAGAATCTCGTACAAGAGTAGACACATAAATAGGGGAAATCTAAGAATCCCGAGATACACCCAAATGTGGGGAAAATATGATGACACATAAGAGTAAGTGGAGCCTAGATCGAATATAACTGATACATCTCTATGACAGACCAAAACAATACTTGTAATGACAGAATCAGAAGCAATGGCCTCTGTACTAGCAGGAAGGGCATAGTATTTGGCCTGGCCTCCCCCTGTCGGGCGACCTCTACCTCCCCGACCTCCACCTCGGGCTGGCTGAGCAGGTGGAGTGGCAGCCAGTGCCGTAATCATAGCCTGGGAGCCCTGTCGAGCACGCTGTGGCTGAGAAGTCTGTGGAGGTGAACCCCTCCTAAGTCTAGGGTAATCCCTCACCGTATGGCGAGTGTTGTCACACTCAAAACAAGCTCTGGCAGGACGTGGCGGCTGTGACTTGCTCGGGCCAGGTCTGCTAGACTGACCGCTGATAGCATCCCCTACAGGAGTCACACTAGATACTGGAGGTGCATAATAAGGCTCCTAAGGTCTAGGAGGAGCTAGAATACCACTGGCGGCTAGAAGAGCTGAATGAACGGGGCGACTCACATACCCCCTACCATGACGAACTGCAACTGGGGCACGGACACCAGAATAATGGCCCGACTCTCGAGACCTCTTGGCTCTGATACCAACTTGTCACGACCCAATTTCTTCCTCCGTAAACTATCGTGATGGCACCTAGTCTCTACGACTAGGTAAACCTAACACATTGCGAAAATGAAATAAAAGCATCAACATTAACTACTAACAGTAACAATTATCTAATAAGCAACTGAATGCCACATGGCATATACAATTATCACTTCGGAAATATACCGAGCAATATCCAAAACCCGGAAACACGCAAGTCACAAGCTAGTAAGAAGTTTTAACTGTTCTATACATTATCTCTACAGAAAGAAAGAGAAATGAACATAGGGTGATAGAGGGGGACTCCGAGGTTCTGTGGGCGCGGGCAGATGTACCTTGAAGTCTCCAACAAGCAGTAGAGAAGGATTCCTTTTTATTTTGGGAAATGGTTTCATTCGCGATAAAGCAGTAGACTACAACTAGTGATGAGGATGGTACGATGAACCTGGATCAGTGCATGAAAAACATGTGCAGGAAAAGGCATGAGTACAACGGTAACCCAGTAAGTGCCATGCCTAACCTCGTTCGAGTAATGACGAGATCAGGTCAGGGTCGTACTGGTATAAATATAATGAAATAAGACAGATTAAAGTATCACAATAAAAGTAAATATGGAAATATAACAGGAATAGAATCATTGAAAGACAACAGCTCAGAACATGGTGATAACAATAATGGATCTCCCGGGATACCGTCCCGTAGTCCCAAACTAAATATGCAGCTCAGCCAATATAAATAGCAATCACAGCAAGAAAACCTACTGTTTAGACTAAGTTCAAATGAAAGAAAGCAGGTAATTTCACTAAACATGTTGCACAAAATTCAATGGCAGTTAAAATACGTAGGCATGCGTTTCTAATCTAAACAGGATATAACATATGCTAGTATAGTTCAAACAAGGAGAAAACAGGCTATTACTTAGTGAAAACGGGGTTTTACAACAAGTAGCCCGTGTACGTACTCGTCACCTCACGTACACGGCGCTCATATATCAAACAATGTTAGGCAAGCCACTTACCTCGAACCAAGCTCAATCAATTCGAAACAATGATCTTTCCACGAATATCCGACTCTGAATGGCTCAAATCTAGCCAAACCCAATTACATAACGTAAATATAGCTACAAGAAAAAAATCTAGCTAACGAAATCAAAGTTAAGGCAAGAAATTAGAAAAACGCCCAAAAAGCCTCCCCGGGCCCACGTCTCGGAATCGGATAAAAGTCACAAATTATGAAAACCCATTCACTCATGAGTTCACTCGTACCAAAATTATCCAAATCCGATTATTAAATCTCAATCAAAACTCAGAAATTCGGTTGGGGAATTTTTCTCCCATTTTCCCAACTTTTCAATCCAATTCCAAAATTAAATGGAGAACACAACTTTAGATTAATGAAATACAACTAAAAATGAGTTAGGAATCGCTACCCCAAAGCTCACTCTGAAAATCCCTCAAAGAATCGTCAATCCGAGCTCCCAAGTCCAAAAATGGTGAAATGAATCAAACCCTCTATTTTGCCCTTTCTCTGCCAGTCGAACTGCACCTGCGGTCATATTTCCTCTTTTGTTGTCCCGCTTATGCGGGAAAAATTCCACACCTGCGATTTTCACTTGAAACCCAGCACACGCACCTGCGGCCAACAAATTGCATCTGCGACTAACGCAGGTGCGGAAAACTGTTGCACCTGCGGATTCTGCCGAACTCCTTCATGGCCGCATTTGTGGCTCGTTCTTCGCTTCTGCGGACATGCACCTGCTGTTCCCACTCCGCAGGTGCGATTACACAAGCTGAGTCCAACTTCAGAAAGCCTTCAAACTTCAAAAATTGTTCCGTCAATCACCAGAAATCAACCCGAGTCCCCCGGGATGTCAACAAATTTACCACCCAATCCTAAAACACCATACGAACTTAATTGAGCCTTCAAACCACATCAAACAATGCTAAAAGCACAAATCACCCTCCGATCCAACTTAATGAACTTGAAACTTCAAATTTTCACAACCGATGCCAAAACCTATCAAACCATGTCTTATTGACCTCAAATTTTGCATACAAGTCATATTCAACACTACGGACCTGCTCCAACTTCCGGAATTGGATTCCGACCCCGATATCAAAAATTCCACTACCGACCCAAAACTCCAAAAATACAATCCGGACATGCCCCTAAGCCCAAAATCACCCAACGGAGCTAACGGAATTGACAGAATTCTATTCTGGAGCCGTCTTCACACTATTCTAACTACGTTCCAAATTCTAAGACTTAAGCTTCCATTTAGGGACTAAGTGTCACAAAACACTTCAAAAAACAAAATTGAAACCTCCGGCAAGTCACAATAGCATAAATAGATATGGGGGTCGATTCTTATATCTCTTTAATTATTGTTATATTTCAGTTATGCCTTACATACTCGGTACATTATTCGTACTGACATCCTTTTGTTGTGGACGCTGCATTCATGCCAATAGGTATAGGTAATCAGTTTGAGGAGCCCTTATAGTAGACGAGGTTAGCATTCATCGAAGGATCGGTAAGACTCCACTTTGTTCGGAGTGTAGCCGAATCTTTAAGTCATCTTTTCAGAGTTGTGCTACAGACCTATTGTTAGGCAAGGGCCTTGTCCCATTTGATGTCGAATAATCCTAGAGGCTTATTAAATAGAGGTTCATTTTGTACAGTAGGTCAGAGGCCTTGACGACCCATATGTATTCATGTTTTAAGAATGATGGTTCATTGATACAGTGCTTACCCACTTATAGTTATACATTATGAGTTGTGGTCATGTTGGCCCGTGATAGTTACAAAAGGAATGAGTTCAACCAATTCGACCTACGTATGTTCTAGTTTTGGTCGAATGATCATAAGTTACAGAGTGGTTCGCTCAGGCCGGCACGGCACCGGGTGCCAGCCACGCCTCCCTAGGTTTGGGGCGTGATAATTAAATTGCGATATTGCTGATTCTGGCATGTACACTTGTCATGCAAACATAGGGTTGAGTTTCTTTCCTCATGATAACTGATATTTGATGTTTAGAGCTTGAAATCACATTTAAATTGATAAATTCATGTCTAGGTGATTTCCGTAGCCAGATTTGTGCCTTAGCTATTATACTTGAAAAGGTTGAACTTGTTATTACTTGAGTTACATTTTCTTTTGTCGTTATTATATTGTTATTATTGTTGTTGGCTAATGAAATTAAATATGGGACCTTTCCTAGCTCGTCACTGCTTTTAACCCGAGGTTAGGCCTGTTACTTATTGAGTACATGGGATCGATTGTACTCATACTATACTCTGCATTTTATTTACAAATTCAGGTGCTTCTAATAGAGGTGAATGCTAGAGGGTGGCATTTGTTCCTATTAAAGACTATGAGGCAACACTGTTTTTCTGTTCGCAGGCATTGAAGCCCCTTTTCTAGTTTCATATTAGTATTGTTTAATCATTCACACAATATTGTATTTTGATCAGATTTATTACGTAATACTCTTTAGAACTCATGTACTCCATGACACCAGATTTTGGGTTTGTTTTAAGTTGTATCACTATTTTGACTTCAGTTATATATATATTATTTCGATATTGAGACTATTTCATGCTGTGGTTGATGCTTATTTCTAACTATTGGTGGATTGGCTTGCGTAGTAAGCGATGTTAGGCGCAATCACGACTCTGATGAAATTTTGGGCCGTAATAAAGAGAAGAGGAACTGACTTTCATAGTAATGGAGGTCCATTTATAGGCATGTTAATCGTCATTGAAGGGATTAAAAAGTAAATAATCAGATCATTTATCAAATATAAATTTCAAATGTCTTTTTCAACGGGTACGATTGAAATTTTGTTGAAACAAACATAAATGGAGAAATATACAAAAATTAAGGAAGATTCAATGTGATTTAGACTGTGTTTGACCCAAAACTCATAGTTAAAATTGAGTTTAAATTTTTCTGTGTGACAGAGGTATCTAACATGTATCTCACATATAGGTATATATGGATACAAATATGATACACTTGTGATACACAGTTGATATATATGATATACACAAATGATAAACGAGGATATACATGGGATACACATCTCATCTTTCTTCCTTGTTTATCTTCAACTTCGAATTTGGCTAAAAAGATTTAATTTGAACCACCTCAAATATATATCAAATCGTCCCAAAGTTGAGATTCAAAATTCTTGAGATGTATCCAATCTATTTCAACAATACTCACTCGAAATAAATTTTAATTTCAGAAACCCAAATTTTAATTCAATTCAAGCTTAAGCGATCTTCAATGTCTTTCAAAGGAGTTTTAGCTTAGCTTCTGTACTTTTCAAGCAACTATTAAGGAATTTATCTAATCTTCTTTACTTTTCAAGCAACCAAATAGTGTTCTATATATCTACAAAGAGATCAAATAAAATTAATCACTAATTTAGAATTTGCTTTGGAATAGTTTGCACTAAACGTAATTTGTGGCTCTTGGTTTTCATAATGTCAAGTTATTTATGAGGACTAAAGCTTCCAAGAATACGGAGTATTATTTAATGCCTTTACAAATTGGCTTTTGTTATGAAATAATAAAAGAAGAAGAGCAATATTGCAGAGAAAAGTAGAGAGAGAGAATTCTTATTGAATTTTGGGATAAATTACAATAGAGTATAACCCTCTATTTATAGGGAGATGGTGACTTAGCCACCAAGTAATAAACCCTAGAATCTCTCTAAATATGGACATTCACCATAAATAGGATTCTATTTATAACAATCCCACTGAATGTCTATTCAACAGATAATGTGCCTCGTTAAAACCTTAACTAAAAGAAAACCCAATGGGAAAAAAATTCTAGAAAAGGAAAAAGAATACACATGTTTAGAAATGCGCCTATTGGTTGCCTCGTTAAAAACCTTGCAAGGAAAACCCAATGGGACAAAACCTTATAAGGGAAAAAGAGTGCAACGCGCATTAACTCCCCCTGATGAGAGCATCAATTCACATCCTTAAGCATTTGCATTCCAATCTTGTGCACCATCTTCAAAAGATCTTTGGTAGAGATTTGATGAACAATATCAGCCATATTAACTTCAACGAATTTGTTTCACCTTGAAATCATCATCCCTGATAGATGTATTGTCTTCATATGATCTTGTTGGAATTGTCAGTTCAATATCTTCACATAGAGGTGAAAAATCTTGCTATCATATTATCATGCATATAGTTATAGCAAGATACATTTGTGCACAAATTGCATCGAGGATGTAGTACTTCATGACCATGAATTCTATATGCTTTAAGCAATTTAAATCCTTCAGGGATTGTTAAGTCATATAAGCCATATAATAGACTTTAGATGCATATCAAGTTTTCATGTCATGCTAGACATATAAGATATCGAAAACTGATTGCACATACCATTGACTTTTATACTTTTCAAGTGTTTTGAATTACATGTCCAAAACTGCATGTCTTTCATATGAATTCAAATTTATACTTGAATTGTGCTCTT